>NW_019176953.1:0-181048 GCF_002260705.1 Seriola dumerili | reverse complement strand
ACACACACACACACACACACACACACACACACACACACACACACACACACAGACAAAAACACACACGTGTTTCTCACAGCCAACACTTTTGGCTCTCTCCACTACTGGTGCTTAAATGCACAAATGGGATCAATGTTAATTACTTCTACAAGTCGGTTTGGACCAGTAGGGCAGACTGATACATGCCCACAGAATGTTCAGCAGGAAACAACAAGTTGTGAAACTTTAAAACTGGCTTCATTTTTATTTCACCTCTAAATTTTTTG
Organism: Seriola dumerili; assembly: GCF_002260705.1. Taxonomy (NCBI): domain Eukaryota; kingdom Metazoa; phylum Chordata; class Actinopteri; order Carangiformes; family Carangidae; genus Seriola; species Seriola dumerili. The sequence goes on along the minus strand of NW_019176953.1, from coordinate 180,782 downwards.
ACACAAACCAAAATGTCAATCAGGCTCTAATATGGATCAAACGAATCATTCCTGAGAGATTGAGACACTGAGTCATTAAAAAAGATTGACGAAACGGTGGGGCAATACTTTGCATTTTGTACTACTGTTCCCATTCACTAAATCAGCTGGTCCTGATGAGTTTCATACCCTGCTGCTCACTGTCGTACAGAACAGGTGCTATCGGCTACAATCCCAGGAAATAAGTATTTGTTTCCAGGAGCTGTCAATGCAGTGCTCCTTCTTATACCCTCCACTTGAATACTGATGACAGGAGTGACTTAACATTAGATCAGAAAGAAATTATGTTTTACGTAATCAAACAATCTTTTATTAAATTGAAAATCAAAGTATCTGCTAATATGTCCACTCTACACACCACATTGAATCTTAATGGTTAGAAAATGGGCCAGTGGGTGGCAGCATGCAGTGGAAAAGATAACAATAAACTGTCCTAGATGTTTTAAACTTTAAAACACACATACCTTGATGGAATTGTCCCTAAGGCCACTGATGATCTTGTCATCGTCGTACTGGAGACAGTAAACCCCTTTACTATTTTCTGAGCGACACTGAATCCTCTGCAAGTTGTGTCTGCCACATCGCCAGTTAGCCTCAATAGTCTGGAGGGAAGAGTGATTAATGAGAAAGACAAATTCAAACACAAACACAGGACACATCTAAAGACAAGACAAAAGATGCATTTCAACAAATATAAGATGGAGTCAAATATCATGTAATGTAATGTTATTAGAGGGGACAGAAATATGTGAGATCTAACAAGGTGGAAAATGGTCTTGGGATCAATGTAATGAGAATGTAACACCAAGATTATTAACTCAACTTTATTAATTAGCTGTTATCAACATTTTCTGTGTGAATGAAGCAACATTTTGTAAACCATTCTGTCTAAAAAAAAAAAAAAAAAAAAAGAAGCTGCTACACAAGCGTGAATAAACCTTTTAAATATATTAGAACACTTAAATTAAACAATTAAATGTAATATTCCAGTCAAGTTAGTCTATTAACCTTTTAAGGGCAAGTGACGGTCAGTGATGCATATACTGTATACACCTAAAAGTGTGTTATGTCACTCTCAAATATGAGTCAAGAGCAATCACTTCATTCAGTTATTGTTGTCTTAAAAGACTTCTTACAGCCCCCACAGATGAAAATGTGGCATTTCAACATAAAATATGGTGTAATAATGAAAGCTGTGCAAAGTACTAAAATCTTATATTCTTTATCATTTTCAGTTAATACTAAAATCCATTTAGCTGCTGTGTCTTACCTCTATGTCTTGGATGATCTTGGGATAAAGGGAGTGATAGTAGGAGTTGGGCGGGACTTCTGACGTGCGGTTCTTGAACAGGTATTTCTCCCTAGGGCGAAGAAAAATATGAGTGACGGCTGCTTTGTGTCCACTGGAATTTTTTTCACCTATAAATAGACACTCAAGAGCAACAAAATCTAATCTTACTTTCTCTTTCTCAGCCTTTATTCTAATTTAATTTTCCAAAGACAAGACTAACAGGCACTTTGGAAACAAATAGTCTCTTAACCAGCATCCACTGAGTTTCTGCCATTGTCAGCCATTTTTTATATTTATGGAATACAGTAATAGAAGAGCCACCTCTGTGTGTGTGTGTTAAGTCTCACCACTGGTGTCTCTCTGACAGGCCTTTCCAGAGCGGGTCAGTGCGGACCATGCGTTCGATGAGCTTCTTCCACAGCATACCCTCAGAGATGACCCTCTGCCACTCCTTACACACCAGCTCTGCCGAGCACAGCGAGCGTGCATCCAGGAAAGACAGGATGTTCTCCGCTATGTGATCCAAGCCTTGGGCTAGAGAGAGGGAGAGACGGAGCAGAGTAAATGTTTGCTGCAAAATTAATAGGATTTCATCTGACCTGTTTCTCTTTGCCTACGGCTCATTATTTTGTTTTTGTTTTTTTTCAAAAATAAGCTGTGAATTTATTGGTATTTATTTCTAATATAAAAAATCCCAAAAGAATCTGAGACAGAAACCTAGGTGAAAATTTTAAGACCACCATTTATGGTGTAAAATCCATTTTGATGCTGCTGTGTTCATTAGATAAGGGCCACATTTATTCTAAACAACAACTTCATCACTTTTGAATAAGCAGACATAAAATCTGAAAGATAATTAGTTTCAAATAATTTCTCTTTTATAAGTGAATAATAAGGGAAATCCGTGATGAATCTTATATGTGTCACACTTTGAAAAGTCAGACTGAAGAAGGAGCTCATACAGTCGAGTTGTTTGTGCTAAATGTTGCATTTACATCTGTACTTGTACCTGGCAGCGCAGTGATGAAGTCCCTCTGCAGCATGGGTTTGAGGTAGGAGTTGATGTGGCCGTGCTGGTAGTGGCACATACGGGAGATCAGGCGCTCGACAAACTCCACCTGGTCGGCCTCCGACCACTGGTCAAACAGGGCGATGCAGTGTTCCTTCTCCTTCTCATAGTTTCCCTCTGATGGACGCTTGCGGGACCCCACAACAGGACCATTACTAAGCTATATAGATCAGGGGCACATGCACATTTATTAGACTTTTTTTTTTTTTTTTAAATAGTAACTTGAGAGATTTATATGAAACAGTTGTTCAAGTGGGGGCACTCTTCTACTCTGGATTACATAGACACTCATTTGAGCTGTATGCTAAATTTTGTTGCCCAAAATGTTACTTTTGCATGTAGAAAAACATTGGATGGCGGGGTCACCTGTAGACTGGTGAATAATTTGAAATCTGCCGCATCAACTCACAGTTACTGCCAAAACAAGGTGTAAATCTTAGATTAGGAATGACTTGAAAAATACAATTTAAATTTAAATCTAGTTACGACAGTGGCACTAACACAATAACACTCAAATATTTTTTCCATTACTGAAGTGAGTGTGTCAGATTAAAATGGGGATCGAAACAGAAGGTTGTTGTGCTGGGCCTTATGACGGTCCCTGTGCAGGATCAAGAGGAGTCTCTTATTGTTGCAGAATTGATTAAGTTACAAGTCAATTTTCATTGCCATGAATTAAAGCTCGTTAAACCACTAGAAGCCCGCAGTGGTGAGGCTTGTGTGTGTGGGAGCAGGAGAAAATAATGCTTCAAAATAAATGTTCATGTCAACAACACTTGTCAACATCAGTGTGTGGTGTTCATGTGAATGGAGGCATGAAGTGATCAAGATATCCATGAAAAAAAATTAGTGTTACAGTATGTTGTCCAAAATAAATCATATTCAATATTATTTAAATTCTACTTTCTCAAATTTTCAATGATTTTTAAGCCCATGAAAGTTTTAAACTCTGTATCATCAACCTTAACATGAAGGTTTGCTTGTTTGGGAGATTTACCCAAAAGTGAACAGTTCATACATTATGGATTATTCCTGCATAGCAGATACAGTAATGTTTAAAACACTGTAAATTCAAGTAAAGTGAGCTGCAGATCTCAATTCTTCAGCAAGCTGTGGTCATGGATAAATAAAAGATTCACCCACACATACACACAGCAATGGGAAAAAAAGGATGCGCACACACACCTTGAGAACTGTGTTCTTCTTTGGCGACAAATCGTCCACAAGGTTCTGTGACTCCATCCCTGATGTGTTCTGTAGAAAAAGAACAAAACAAAGAAAAGGTGCAGGTTAGTATTTTAGTCTCTCTGTTTCTGTATTAAAAGGCACTATGAGAGCCAGGGCAGCGGTGTGGATAGCGCTGGACACAAGAGTGCCACAAACACAGCCAAGGAAGGGTAACCATTATGACTTCTGAGGCGTGCACGCACAAACACCCGTGCATACACACACATATGGAGTGAAAAAAACTGAGCACTGCAACAAAAGGAATCTATCTGCTTTCTTGTCTGATGTGGGCTAAGTAGTCTGGGCAGGAAATTAAACTGCAGCATCTTGGGTATGTCACTGGCAGAAGCTCAAGCATGACTGTAATGAAACTCAAGTCAGATACTGGTCTTACAGCATATACAGAGGACAGAAAAAACTGGGAAGTAACCAGATCCCATCCATTTCTAGCATGACTTAAGTCTTACAATGATCTGAGTCCTTTACAAGTGCAAGCTAGGGAAACTTGAATCATTCTAACTACGGGTTTATGGCACAAATCACATAGCATGTATACTCAGTAAGGCAGCAATACTATATTGTTACATACATCATTTCATGCATACAACATAGAGACCTGCTATCATCTTCGCTGTCAAATAGTTTCAGTTCTGACTCAGGATACGCTGGACTATTGATGTTAGGAGGCCATCTTCAAACAACATGTTAACATTTTCATCAAACTAGCATGTCCATGAACTATGAAGGCATACACTGCAAACTTTCCAGAAATGAGCAGGAACAGCACGACCGTGTCAGAGCATAACTACATGTGAAACAACAAAAAAGGGCCTAATCATTATTATCATTATCAGTATCATTATTGTTTGCCGGTTCACTTCTATGTGTTGATTATTTCTAACAATGTATATTCCTTTTGACCAGATATGTTCAAACTAATTTCAGGAAATGGGACACACAAAGTCTTTACCTAAGAGAGAATCAATTATATTGCATATCTGAGCCAAGGTCAGTCTTTGAAAATGACTATGTTGGCAAAAAAGCTAGAATACAGGCCTGCCTGTCTATATATTGTAATAGCACATCTGAGAGTGTTTCTCCAGAGGCTCAAGAAATGCCATTGGTGGTCTCTACCGGAGACTTATCTTAAAAATAGGATTGCAGAGTTATCTAGATATTCTAGATATGTAAAACCAAGAGCTGCATGGAGCAACAGCTGCTCCAGGTTGTGCTCATTGCAGTTGTCCATCAAACTGGGTGATGCTGCTACATGTGGAGAGCAAAACCAACAGATAATATTAGTGGTTGCCATTAAAACAACCACACAACCACACAAACAAACAAACAAACGGTCAGGTACCAAGACCAAAGCAGACAGGACAAGAAGCCAAAACGGATTGGTTGGTGATGATGATCATGCAGAGCAGAAGAAGAGAAGGGAGGAGAAATAAAAACAGACAGACCAGGTTTGGCCAAGCAGGCAGGCAAGCAAGCATGTAGCCTCTCAGAGCTTGAAGGAAGACCCCCCACCTCGGCCCTCACACCTCCAGGTAGAAGGGGAGAAAACTTTACTCCTCAATGTGGGGTTATTCTCTGGTACCCCTGCATCCTTCCTCGACTCACACCAAAGTTCTTAGGAAGTAGACTACTATTCAAACTCATCTGAATGTATAAGTGTCCAGTTTACATTATGGGGCACAATCATTGTTTGACTTTTTATCCATTCTGAGGCCTGATTTAGATGCAAGAACTGTGATTTGACATGATTATAAAGAAGTGAATTACAGTTTTCAGAGCTAAAAATTCAGTTCCAAACACAGCGAAATTGAGGGCGCACCAGAGAAGAACCTGAGAGCAGTGTGCTTCCAACAGGGAGGAAAGGACAACGGAAGGTGAGGAGGTAGGAGGGTGAGGAGGGGTGAGTGGGTGCTGTCCGCACCAAGGTGGTATGAGGAGTCGTGTGGAGTGGGCGAAGAAAAGTGAAGGGTGAGGAGATGGCGAGGGAGGAAGGGAAGGGAGAGGAGTAGGAGCAGCAGAATTAAGAGGAGAGAGGCAGAACCTGGTTGTGAGCCCGGGTGGAGGGGATGCTCTGCAGGCACCTGAGTGCACACAAACTCTCAGCCACCGAGGAGCAGCCCAGCCAGAGAGAGCGAGGCACAGAGCACTGTGTGAAAGAGAGAGAGGAAGGGAGGAAGGGAGGAGGAGAACGAAGTGGACAGGGTGAGGGAGGAGAGAAAGGGAAGAGCGAGAGACCAGAGATGGGAAGTAAAGGAAAAGAGGAGGGGGGTTGATGAGGGAAGTTGAGGAGGAAACCAAAGGAGGGGAGTGAATGGATGGATCAATGAATGGACAGATGGATGGAAGTGGTGAGTTGGTGAGGAACAGGAAAGGTGGTGTGTGGAAAAGTGTAAGAATACAAAAATAATGCATAAATAAGGTTTGGTTTGAAATTGAGAGGAGGTGGGTGTGTAATCATCAAAGGTGAGGAGAGAAGAAGAGGGGAGGAGGTGGGGGATAGTGAGGGGAAAAACCAGTATTAGAGCTACACACACATTGGCACAGTGAGCGCAGGAACACACACTCCTTCACACACAAGATACAGACTGATAAACATACACACAGAAGCATTATTAGACATGAACTGGGTGGGGATAGGTAGAGGAGAGGGGGGGGCAATGGGATTAATTGTCAATTATTGTCACTCTTGTTTTGACAGAAAACCCCACCCACTGTTCTGCCATCCCCACTCTCATGAGTGGTTAGTGAATAACACTGGGACAAAAAAAAAAGAAGAAAAAAAAAGAAAATCAAAAATCAAATTAAATACACAGACACAACCCAAACAAAATTCAAATTTTTCTCAAACCCTGCACCTGTGTATAATATTTCCTCAGATTAAGTGCAGGGAAATAGAGATGTTGTGCAGAATCCATGAGCTAGCCACACAGCATGTCTCTTCATCCTATTTGAACACTTAGATTTTTTTTTTCAACATTGATTTCTTTTATTATTTGGCTATTTAAACTTTTTAATTATTATTATTATTTATCTACTTCAACTTTTAGACCAAATTAATGCTCAACCAATGAAATATCTGGAAACCAGCGCATGTCTTATATTTTATTTATTTTTCTGTTAATTGCTGTTTAAATCTGATGAGCTCTTAAACACTTTAAAGTCTGGCGAGAGTGTAATCTACTGGCTGTTTCCATTAGTAATTTATCTCTATACTGGAATTTAGTTTCTCACAGCGATCGCTATTCATGGTCTATAAACATCTGTTGTGCTTGCAAATAGGACCCTTTAGTAAAAATAGGCACGAACCACTCACTCAGGCACGTTTGTGTCCCTCAGGATATGTCTGGTCCATATATTCTACTAATCTATCCAGGATATTATTTTCTCAGCATATCTTGGTATTAGGTCTGCATGACAATACCAACGATTTGTTTGGCTGAGAAACTAAAGGCTGTGCGGTATATCATATATGGGGTATGAATACCTGCCAAACTAAATCTATCGATGTGAAATTTAATTGACAAAACACATTTATGCCTTAGCTTAATTGACGTCTTCTTTACGACCACTTTGACCCCTGTAACGTTAATGTTAGCCATTAGTACGCTAACGTTAGCCTAGCTGGCTAGCATTTCACGGTAGCTAATCATTTCACAAGAAACCTATGTTACTTGTTGACCAAATCTGGCCGTATACAGAGGAAAGCGATGCCATAGTGATAGTTCATGTTTCTAGTTACCGAAAGATCTTCTATCGCCCTGAACAATTGACTGTTTTGGTATGGAAATGGCTGTCATGTATACCTAGCATTTTTAGCATCCTAGCTATTAAGCTAATTGCTACCTCGTTTATGTGAATGAAAAAGCAATACACTTCCTTCTACGCACTTTAAAAATATAAACAGACAAGCACCGCACTACTACGATTTAAGCTACAATCCGTTGTGCTGTGGAAACTATCTGACTGCTCCACACATCTATTACAATCTAAGCTGTCTTACCATAAACTAGATAATATAACATACCCTTAAATTTACGTGGTTCATCGCCTTCTAGCCAGTGTTAGCTGGATGGCTAAGTATCAGACTGGGCCCAGTTAAAGTGGCGCAGCGTCACCGCAGTGAACGCTACCCCGAGAACCCTCGGCTGTCTTCGGCCGACGACTGTACATCAACCTTCTAATTTCCCCGTTCATTACCAATTTAACCCAAAAGAACATATGTTTTACATTTATCAGATGTTAATGTCCAGGTCTTGTTTACCAATCCGACCAGTATGCGTAGCATTCTTAGCAAAATGTATCGATAATTTCAGGCCCTCCCTCTGGTTTCTGGTCCCCCCCCCTCTCCTTTCTCCTCCACCTCTCCCGACAAGCCGCCTCAGCCAGTTCCTACCGTCGAACCGAGGCTCGGCGCTTTCCCTAATATAAGACTGATACTGAAACCTTCGGGTGTTCAGGATGCCATATCGAAACGATTCTTACCATCAGTTCCAACGTTTTGTCCTCCATCTCCGGCTCCATGTTGACGATCCCCCCCGAAACTCGCTCTGAAAATGGAAACCCAGCCCTGCGTCGGCGGCCCGCAAATGCAGAGACGTCATTCACTTCGCTCAACCACACAGCTCCGGTAGGGCAGTGTCAAAGGGTGGGTGGGGGATGGGAACGCCCATGCTATGAAAAAGACGCGCTAATTGGACGGATTTTGTCAAAAGGGGGGGTGGTTTCATTGCTTTGCTTTTTATTGATTGGCTTACCGTGCTACCAAGGCTTCCCCGGTGACTCCCCCAAACAATAGGGCAAATGGATGAAGATGCTGTTGCTATCCTGAAGAGGAATACACTAAGGCAAAATCAATCATCCGCATAGCTTTGCTATGAGATGCTGCAGGATGTTGGCTCTTTTAATGTCATGTGTGATCAAAGGAAATGGTTATTTAAATTCAGCTCCATAAAACAGTAGCATGAGTTGTGAGGCAAGGATTCAAGGTTCAGTATTTCTATAGATTTGAGATATGTTCAAATACAATTTTTGAGAACAGGTTTAGGTGTCAGTACATTTCCATCCAGCTGCATATTTTAGTAAAGCCATACATCCATGGTTAAAATTAATGCAATGAATAAGAGGGATAATCAAAGGTGACAGTTGTTAAACCTCTTGCAAAAGTTAGTCACAGAAGTAACTACACAACTTTGCAAAGTAAAACCTGGAACTGCCTGAGCATGGACTGATGACAGATGACCTGTTCCAGACTTTAGTAGGCAAAGTTATCCAGACAAGAATGCTACTGTCACCATTTACCTTAGTTAACCTTTGTTGATGGCTTTTAAATGAATCCCACATGCATGAAAGAAATATGGTTTCCAGTTAATTGACCATGTTTGAATTACTCACATCCCAAAGTTGCAGAATTGTAATGTAAAATGGAAATGTTTTAATGCTTTAATGTGCATGTTTTGTTTCACTACACCCAGTAATGAAAGATTTCAAAGTCAAACTCCTAATTGCAGTTTTACTTCCTTAGCTTTTCCTGTGAATCAATTATTTGAAAAAAAAAGTATGTAACATGCATGTAACAGCTCCTTGGCTAGTCCTGTCTTCACAAATCTTTATGAATGATAATTTGCCCTTATCTTATTTCAGTGACAGAGGTAAGCAAATGGCAAATGCCAAATCTCATTTTCTAGATGACCAAGGTATTACATTTAAAACTATATCCACAGGAATGCATTAACAAATTTAGATTATAAAATTGATTTCTGATTACATGAAGCCATTACAGATTAATTTACAAATGCACTCAAATGTCATAGGTGGAATCTGGTAATTGGGATTCAAATACTTCAATGGTGAGAGAATTCAATTTCATCTAAACACATTATCTCATATCAAGGGGGACATTAATGAATACATTTATCCAAGAGCTATATTATTGCTGTCTTCAATTTAAAATTACTTCACTTTCAACATGAGGTGGTGAACTTCATCCAAATAGACAAGTGAATCTCCTAAATGCAGTCACACATACCCATCACTCACACAAGACTATCACAACATATTCTTTTGATGTCAGGAAAGCAGAGAAAAGGTCCAGCTTTCCAGGAAAAGACAGACACAGCACAGGATTGAGACCACAGCAGATGAGGAGGTAGCAATGGTTTTCAGCAGTTCAAATTTAATACTTTGTCCCCCTTTCTCTACAGAAACCCAGGTAAAAAAAATCCCCCACTCTCATAAAATACAACAGCAGCAGTTACCAGTAAAAAAATGAAATGCAAAAAAAAAAATAAGAGAGAGAAAGCATAGAGGGGCGAAGAGAGAGAGGGTAGGGACATGATGAGGCAAGAAAGGAAAATATATTTTCTATATGTGAGGAGTGAGTCCAAAGTTCATCTTCAGACCGGGTTAGGGGCAACGAGGAATCTGGGAACTTGCTGTTGTGTTCATTCAAAATGGAGGGGAGGAGGAAAAAAAAGAACAAAATGAGTCGAGTCCAATCCAACTAGGGGAAGGAACCAGCACTCTAAGGCAGGGATTTATTCAGGAAGGGCTTTCTCCCTCTCTGGATGAAAGAAAATCTCACTCCTCTTCAGCCTGTGTGATGTATTATGTCGTGTGTACAGATGAAATGTATGTGCAAGTTTGTGTATGCAACAGGTAAATTGGAAGGTGTGTCTGTCATATATATGGTCAACACGATTGCACCTCTCACTTGCTGCAAGAGAGGTGGCATTTTTCTTTCCTTATTTCTTCATTCATTCCTTTGCTTTTCTTTTTTCTCCCAATATCAGTCCCCGACTACCTAGTAGTCATCCAAATCAAAGAACTCATCGTCCTCTCCTTGGTACTCCATGCCCTGGAAATCCACCCTGTACCGAAGGATACCTGAAGAACACATAGATGATAGATTAACAAGGGTAATATGATGGCTAGCCAGCTTATGTCATGTTAGGTTAGGTCATGGAAGCATTAAAGAAAGAATTTGTATTAGGATAAGCTAATCCTCATTAGCTATGGGGGTGGGTGTATTAGTATCTAAAAAGCATGAATTCCTGAAATCCTCTTTTTTAAGTGCTACTTAGTGAATTATGAAACCAAGAATATTGTATTTGCCTTTACAAAGAGAAGGAAATGTAATAACTGTTTGAATGTCTTTCCTTCTTTTCTTTAGTATTTGTTTCTCTCTTATATATAAATACCGCAATTGAACTCAATTGATTTGTCATCATCAGCTCAACATTTTAGACGCTCATTTGTCCTGCTATTAGTTGTGTATCATAACTGCAAGAATACAAAGGACTCTATAATACTAATGTCTGTCACAACAACACATCAATATCAAAAAGGCCTTACCTGTAGCAGGAAACCATGTTAAATATATTTTGAATATTGTGACTTATTATGGAACTGATGTTCACAGTTGTGGCATGATGAGTAACACTCTTAAGGATATGCAAATTATGCTTGAAAGCACATTCAATCACTTGGTAAAGAAGGGCTAATGTGAAACTTATTACTTACTTATTGATCACAGGGAATTACTTGTGCTTGTAATTTGCCTCCACTATGCCTATTTCTGTAACCCCCCCCAACCAAACTGAAGAAGCAACCTCTATGTATAGGTTATGGTGCAGTTCAGTTCACAGGCTTAAGCCAATGATTATTACTAGCATGTGACATTCATGCAATCATATAGCCATGGCTATCAATATCTAAATTATTGCTGATGTCCATAAAATTAGTTTGGGTAGATCAGATTGACTGTGATTTGTAGCTATTTTTTCTTGTAACAAAGCTTTTGTGGCTAATAATTGTGATGCTTATTTTGTTTCCTACACTATTCAAGTTTAAAAAAGAAAAGAGGTGGTGAAGGAAAACCAAAAGCATTTTAAAAAGGTACCCATCATATTTTGCACATACCTACTTCAGCACAGAAAATACATGAGGAGACAGTTAGTTGTACTGCTTTCCAACTGGAGAGGTCAGGTTCTAGCCTCCCTAACTAAGCCACAGAACAAACTAACTGAATGAAATAACCACTGAGCTACAGATATCCTCCCTTCTTCCTTACTTGATGTTGTACAAATGTGCAATCCCAGGGACATAAACTCTATTATAAACAACTGTGTGCTCACCCCCGATGCCTCCAAAGCCCTTGACGAACTGGGACCCTTCCTGGCTCTTGTCTGTGACTATCTCCAGCGTGGCTCCAAATTTCTTGTAGTTGTTAGCAAACCACTCCAGCAGCGGCATGCTCTCGATCAGCTCATGTTCCTGCCCCGTCTAGAGAAATAAACAGAGTCAGAAACACTTGGCATGATGAGTAATTGGTCTAACCTAAATCACATGGATCAGTCCTTTCCTTGCGGGGCTTACCTCCTTGTCTGTGAAGTGAGACTTGTCTTTCTCTTGCTCTGGCGTTAAGTACAAAGTCTTCTCATCTGAATATCAAAGCAGGAACATGAAGATTATAGCATCGCCATAATACTTATTACCAAGTTTCTCAGCAATAATAGGTGTGGCATATGTGGTTTGTGTACCGTTCTCTGCTCCGTTGCTCTCTGCCCCATGCACACGTAGAATATAACGCATAGTGTCTAAGTTCTCGTAGACTATGAGGATCTCCACCGCTCCCATCTCCAGGGCTTTGAGTGTGTCCTCCACACCAAAACAGTACTTCCCCGTGTCCTGACTGATCTCATCAAAGTACCGCCCTGCAGAGAGAGACAACTATTAGGAAAATCTCAAACACAACAATAACTCTGTTCTTCTTTAGCTCAAACTGGTGGCACCTGTAAACTGTTGTTCCAGTAAGTCAGCAGGATGACTTACCTATGAGCTTCTTCTCCTGGATGAACTTGACATTAGAGAGAACCTCTGCTGAGAGCTCAATAGCCTGGTTGAAGCCATTCTCTCCTCCATAGGAGATGTCCACTAGCTTCAGAACCTTGGCCTGTAACCTCTGTAGAAAACAAATGCACGCAAGTTATACACTATAACTATTACAGAGAGATATCCACAGATAAGCACAAAGCATTATAATCAGAGGCATCCTTAATATAAATAGTAATTTAACTTTAGCCCTTTTATTAAGCAGCTTGAGATTCTAAATCATTGCTCAGGTGTTAGTGCACCCCAAGAACTGCTGACCTAAGCCCCAAATGAAGTCTGAGATATGCAGATCATTTTCAAACATGTTTTTTGTTGCTCATGTTGTTCTGTCCTTTAACCAATATACTATATACTTCACATTAAGTGTATTGCTTAATAATGAATGTGCATTACACCTCAATTACTAATGTTTGAGATGGTTGAGGTGGGTATTCTCCATTATGGAATGGCTGTACACAGTATAAATAATAGGTTTTGAATTTAAAAGGCCTATTAGCACCTGGAATTATTTGCCTCAGTCGTGAGAAACGCCCAGTTAACCCCACTATACAGTGTCAAGAAAAAGTAAGTGAACCCTTTGGAAGACAAATTGTTGTATTGTTCTATTGAACACATCCTTCAAAAATTCACAGTGTAGGCTGGGAAAAGTATATGAACCTCTTGGCTAGTGACATCAACAAAAGCTAACTGGAATCAGGAGTGATCAAATCTGGAGTCCAATCAATGAAACAAGATTGAGGTCTGTGTGTTAGAGCTACTTTGACTTTGAAAAAACACTCAAAAATGTTGATTTTGCTATTCAAGAAATATCTGTTGATGTGAACCACGCCATGCAAAAAAGAGATCTCAGAATATCTATGATCAAGAATGGTTGATGAACACAAAGCTGAAAGGGTTACAAATTCATTTCAGAGTTTAGATATTCATCAGTCTACAGTTAGACAAACTGTCTATAGAGTTAGCTCTATGACTACTCTCCCTAGCATCGGACGTCCAGCTGAATTCAGGATGATCAGTGAGGTAAAAATGAAGCACATAGTAACAGCCAAAGGCTTAAAATAATCATTGGAGCTGGTTAACATCTCTGTTCACAAGTCTACCATGCAAATCATGGTGCATGTTTAAAAAAAAAAAAGCATTGCTGAGCCCCTGAATTTTGCCATTGAGCAGCTTGACACTCCACAACACTAATGGGAAAATGTTTTATGGAATGATGAAACCAAGACTGAATTGTTAGGGGTAAGAACATGCAGCACTATGTGTGGTGTAAAAAGTGCACTGCATTCCAACATGAAAACATCATCCCAATGGTGATGTACAGTGGAGGGAGCATCATGATTTAGGGATGATTTACTGCCTCCGAGCCTGGACAGCTCGACATCATCGGGGGAAAATGAATTCCCAAGTTTATCAAAGTATCTTGGAGGATAATATCAGGGTGGCTGTCCACCTGTTGAAGCTCAGTAGAAGTTGGGTGATGCAGCAGGACAAAGGCCGTGAACATCAAAGTAAATCTACAGAATGACTTCAAACAAAGAAAATCCACCTGTTGGATTCAGAGCGCAGACCTTAATCCAGTAGAGATACTGTGGAATGACCTGTGGAGGGCCGCTCGCGCCAGACATCCAAAGAAAATAACTGGTGCCAAAGGATGCTTGACCAGTTATTAAAGGGTTCACTTACCCTTTCCACCAGCACTGTGAATGCTTAATGGCTGTGTTCAATAAAAGCACAAAAGATTATAATTGTTTGTGTGACGTCTGTTTAGGAATACTGTGTTTGTCAGTGATCAGATCACATCTTATGACCAGTACATGATATTTTTATAAATGCCTTTATGTTTTTATTATTACTGTACAACAGAGATATTTGTTTTTCTAAATCACAATATTAAGGATATAAAGACAATTGAGTTGTCTTGACTACACATATTGATTTAATTTTGCATTTATCTTGTCTGTTTGTATATGTTGTGGATTTGTTGCTTTCCAAAGATGGAAGAAGTCAGTCATTTTCTGAATCTCTTTTACGCAGAAGTATTGTTCGTGTATAAAACTAATCTGAGATTCTAATTTTCTAAGTAGTTTCTAAATCGTTTGGAAAGCCAATCATTCACGTTTATTATTTGTTGATATATTGCATAATAAATACTTTTGATGCTGCTTTTTAATCAGAAAATACACAGACACAGACTTACTGGGTCGAACATGTCAGACTGGCTGAGCTCGGTCTTGAAGTCGGCAGAACCAGCCAAGACCATTCCTGCCACATTGACTTTGTCGTTGGACACAAAGAGCTGGACAGCCGTCTCAGCCACTTTTCTCACATAGTTGTGCCTCTTCTCCATTCTCAGACGAGCAAAACGCAGAGCAGACTGCCCTCCTCTGCCTGGAGGAAAGATAAAGATAAGACACGGTGTCTTTAGAATGCTTCTTTAAGGACAAAACTAAAAGCCACAGACAAATACTGAGTAGTATATATAAATTCTCTAATAATCCCTGATGTGTAGCTGAAAATATTAAAAATTCAGAGTCGTGTGAGTATTGTGGGTCAGTACCGTGCTTCTTGGGTAGGTCCACAGTGAACTTGTGCAGCACCTCTCTGGTGTTGCCCTGCAGTGTGCCAAACAGTGCCCCACTACCGTCAATCACAATAAAGCCAAACTTACTGTCGTCAGAAAGCAGGGCTGTCAATGCCTGTGTTAGGAGAGTGAGGGAAAAATGGATGATGAAAACGTGACAGAAAGCATGCAAGACACCAAAAGAGATGTTTACATCCCAAGAATCTTCTCTACAAGAAAAATAACCAACAGAAAGCATTAAAAAGCTCTCACCTCGGTGTGGAACTTATTGTCGCAGAGGTACAGGGAAGTGTTGATTGGCTTAAAAGGCTCAAAGTCGATATTGACTTTTTTCTCCTTGCCTTCCTCTGTCACAATGGTGCCACAGTACACGACCAAACCATTTGGTGGCACTGGTAAGAGAGAAAAGTCAGAGGCTAGATTAGACAAATACTAAGTTTTTGTACAAAGAGACACAAAATGTACAGTTTCTGAGGGAGAAGCCAGAGGTGCCACACAGTGCAATGGAGTTGTAGAGAGACGCCGCACAGCATCATCAAGCTTTCTGAGGATGAAGTATGCTATTGTGTATGTTAGCTCTAAAAAGGCCACAGTAATCTGTGACAAAATACCCAACGTTTCCGCTGTTGTGTTTTTCTATTACGATGTATGCACCGACACTGTATCAATGGGTAATACACACCCTTCCTTCAAACGTTACAGCCACCTACTTTGTAATTCAGTGCTATTAACTACCACATCAGGTGCCAGTTTAATCTCCTTTACTAGCTGGTTCGAAGCATGTTTGATATGGAGGAAGAGCACTGTCATGAATGGTTATGTCCAGTCTATTAATGCCCTTACCATGGGCTAATGTTAAGATGTAAATATGTGCATGCTGAGAGAGATGCTGGACAATTATATTTACATGATTTCTAGATCAATTTAGACCTAATGTATATGAAAACCTGCTCATGTTTAGAAATCTGGACTTAAGTGTACACAAGCACAAAAATCAGATGACAATGTCTATCACAGATGATTATTTGACAGCTTTTGCCTCAGCCACTGAAATTATGTCTTTATATTTTATTATATGTCAATTAACCACTAGATCTGACTTTCAATCTGGCCATCATTGGAAATATGAGGATAATCTTTATGTAAAGACACCATGATCAATCAACCAATCAATTCTGTCCACCTACCCCTGAAAACCCCTGTTTTATTTATGTTTTCATTGTAACACATACCCTTGTTGTAGAGTTTTAGTCTTTGCTGTACAGAGGTGATGGCCCCGAGTACAGAGAGCCTGTTGACTCGGCTCTTGATGTTGGAAGCAGTGCCAAACTCATCAGCCAACATTTTGGCCACTCTGGATATCTGGTCCTTGGGAGGGATGATCAGTGAGATCATACTGGTGCCATTACTATAGGAGAGAGAGAGATGATTTAATTTATGTTTACACTATAAACATTTATGCATGCATACACACAAGATGCTATGAGATGGAGTATCTACCAATACACTATAAACATTGCTACTTTACCAGAACACAATAACATAATTAAACTCAATGTCAAAATGATACTGGCCTGACAGGCGTTATCCACTCTAACTATAATTAACTTCTATTAATTTGAACTGCAACTTTGATGACCTGTTTATTTTATCAATTTCAAAATAACCATCTCTTACGCTCTCATTTTGTAAACACACAACTTTCCCTTGCAAGATATCACCTTGACAAGGTCTGAAAGGTTGAGGGACAAACAGGGTGAGCTTTCAGTTACACAGTATACAATCTCTGCCCTTGAAGCCAAGGACCGAGTTTCAGTGCCACTGCTCTACACTGTTGTCCTCCATTCACTACCTGTCAAAAGACAAAGCATACCAGTGCAGACTGACACTGCACGCACACACATACAGGCGCAGGTAGCAGCAGCTGGATGAATATAGGGCAAATGGTCAACTGTGTGTGACATGGCAGGCGGTGGAGCACAGGACAGCAAATTCTGCGCAACACTAGACGACAAGCTGTCGCAGAGCAAGCTTCAAGCCAGTGTAGCAACACCCACATTACATTTCACATGCCGTATTTGATAATTCAACAAGGCCACAATGGCCCTACCGGCAAACAACTGATCTGGATTTCTTTTCACCTGACCATTATGTAGCCGGCAAAGCTTTAATGTATCACTGAGTAGCTCGGCTGCCATGAGGTAGCTAACTTAGTGGACTCTTGAGGGAATTAAGTAGCTCTTTCTAATGATCTGCGTGTACAAAGGCCTGGCAAACGCCGTTGGAGGTTTGTGAAATGCTTCTATCGGAGCATGTGGAAGTGCAAGTGTAAGCTAGCCGGCCTTCCTTTCTCATCAACGTGCTTTCTTGTTAAAGATAACCATGGCGGCCTCTCTCCAGAGATGACGTCTATTAGCGGGTCTCGTTAGCAACGCAGCTAACACTACAGTTACGAGCTTTATACCCTTTATTAGAACTTGAGGCAACACACTCCACAATGTCACCTATAACACATAACCGCAGACAAACCAAAACACATATTCCTCCAAATTAACACAATGTTTCCGACCTCCAGATAAGCTAAATGCGACAGCAGTTAGTGCTTAGCAATTAGCAAGCTAGCAGCAAAAGCTACTGTAAGCTAAGTTATCTATGCTAAGCTAACCACTCCCAAATTCGGCCGCACTTATCCGATCTCCAGCTGTTGCAGCGGTCCACATTCACACCATCAACCGAAGCCATAAAGCCTAGCAGAGTCTGCCGTGCTACAACACCGACACAAAGCTCAAACTGATCCCTTACCCACGGGCAGCTTCCAAACTTTTGATCAGCTTCTTGATTTTCCATATCTCCACGTTCCTGTCCGCCGCGCTGGGGTCGTCCGCCATCTTTCTGCTGTAATCGCTTCAGCACCTGAAAAGACGTGAAAAAAGAAGAAAAAAACATGCGGTAAACCGGTCAGGAACCAGATTGACCGATATTCACAATCTTGTTAGGCAGACAGAATATTCGTCCTAACTAGCTGGACTAGGTACCTCTCCAAACTAGTGGCACGGTGTCCGTTAAGGCACCTGACCAGCTCTGGCAGCTGTACTGACCGTGAGAGAAAGATCCTTCCCGGGCTGTCTCTGTCAGTACAGTGCGCGGAGAATAACAGGCCTACAGTCTGCCAGGCCCTAGCGTCCACCCTGTTCTTATCTAATACGACCTACTTTCCACCCGTTCCCGTGGAAACCAATTGGAAAACCAACGGTCAGCTTTTCAAACATTAAGTATATATCTGAATAAATGGGACCGGTACGGTACCTGCCTCGGACAACGCCGCTCCGCTCCGCTCTCGGTCTGCTGCGCTACGTCTGGTCGGTGGTCCGAGGAATGACGTTGCCTTCCCGACCGGTTTCTCTCCTCCACACGCTGCGCGTGGTGCTATCGACGGGGCTCACATGTGGGAGGTGGTTAGAACTGTGGCGTTCACTTCCTGGAAACCACATAGAAACCAATGAAATCATTTGGTTGCTGTGTCAATCATGACAATCTAAACAAAGATCGGAAAGAAACTAAACGCATCATCGAAGCTGGGCGGGCGTCCTTAACTGTGGATCGTGGGATTTGTAGTTGGTCAAATTTAATTCAAACACTTCAGTTGAATTAGTAGGTTGCACAAAACTGAGACAGTCATATTTGTTGTTAATCCTGTGACCATTTGCACTTTAAGTTAAAAAATGTAAGACTAAATTATCATGTCCTCTTAGTGTAGTTCTATACATATTACATCGTCATTACTTATTTTATGACAGGTTTACATAAATATTTAGTGTGAAGAGTGACATCTGCTGGCCACTTTGAAAACATGCTTGTCAGATAAATTATTCTTTCCAACCGGAACTACGCAGATTAGCTGCTGTCAGCCTTTTTTTTTTGTTCACACGTTTCCTCGAACACATTCAATTTCTAGCTCTGAATGTGATTTTGAGGCCAATTACACACAAGGACATTATGGCTGTAATGGCTATTGATTTACCTTTCAGAAAATTACAGAACCACACATAATATAGCCTAATTTACCACTCTCTCTTGTTGATAGGTTCACTGTTCTTCAATCTACTCCATATTCAAACGTTTTGCTTCTCTTTGCACAATCTGTCTGATGACTTTAGCTTTGAGAAACAAAAGACCCCAACTCTCACTGGGTTTAGACACTGTCCAACGGGAGAAACATTCAACCTTCAAAGACCAGAAGTGGGTAAACTGAGGGTAGGTGGATAAACTGTAGTGACTGCTTTTCTGACATATTAGAAAACAAAATTTCTACACGGTAATTCAAGTCTAACTCCGACAATTTGTGATGCAACAGGTGTCTTGAAGGTTACACACGAGAGCTTTCCTTTGTACTGTATGTCCGAGTCAGCAGAGTTCAGCCATCTTTTTTAGCCTATATATGTGTTGGGACCATGTGGCTTCCAAACTGCTGAGTGGGCTACTGTATTTCAAACCAGGGAAAGGTCAGCCATCCAATTAATGTGACTGGTGGTGTAGAAGAAAATAAAATCTTGCAGCATGTTTTCAGCCTAAGCCAGGCAGCTCAGTAATCCAGTTACCTTCTGGTGCTGAGGCTGATGATACAGACTCAAATTATTGGGTGAGACATTGGATGAGCTGTGTGTGAGTCTAAAATTGTAGCATGAGTGCGGTGTAAGAACAGTGTTGCTCTGAAAGGTTTTAGGTCATTGCAATACAACAATTAGCTGCTGAGCCTTCTGTAGATGAGGCCAGTCATATTCAGTGAAATATCTGATGAGAAACATTATGAGTACATTTACTACATATTAAAGATATTTGCAACTAAAAGCTACTGTTCACTGTGAATGATACATTTATTTTAATATGATGGAAATATATGCTATATCCTTTGTATCGTAGCTGTAGTCCTGTCTTTGGACCCTCTATTATTAGAAAAATTTACAAAGCAAATATGGATAACAGTTGCATGTGTTTTGAGTACACTAGCAGGAAAGACAAATTGTGCAAGCCATCTAAACATTATGCATATATGAAATATTGCATTTCTACCTGGAAACCTGTTTAAAATGTGCTTTAAAGATCTCCAACACACAATGTTTACTTTTAATGAACACATTGGACTCCAGGTCTGATGTGTCACTTTCCCTGAAATGCTTCAGTTTCAAATATTAAAGGTTTATTTACAGAGTATATTCACCAGAAGAATATGGCAGTAAGGGCCTAAGTCAGAACCAAAATGGTAAATATATATGTACAAAATATGTGGACACTAAGTCTGACATATTTCCTACACAGAAGCAGCCAACATTTTTCTTTTACACAGAGAAGTGAAAGAATACTAAGACCTATACAGATTTGGACCACTAGATGACAGCATTGGTTAGTCAAAAAATTTATGATTTCTACAGTATCTCACTTATTCTTATTAGCTGATGAAGGAGCATCAGATCCCTGGTGCTTCTGTTTTGTGTATTGCTTGATGGGACACTCAGAAGTCAGGTCTTGTTGTGTATTTGTCACACTAATTGTTAGACTTTATTAGGATGCCATATGCTGGATATTAGTCACTGTCTTTAGTGAATTGTGATTGTTTCTGTCAGAACAAACATCTGCTTGTGCATGAAGCAGCAAGTCCAAGGATTATCCCTGTGGTATTACCCATCTCTGGTGAACTAGGGGAGTGGGAGGAGGTGGGTGTTGTTTTTGTCAGTATTTGGCACTGTCAGGATGGCTACATCACAGAGAAAAAGTGATATAGCAGTTTCTGCAACTGACTGCCTCCAAAATCGTCCAGCACCGGTATCAGTGCCAATTCATCACCATCTGTCGACCATCAGAGCTGTAATGATCTGTCGCTTGGAAATGGATGGTGCTTGCTGCGCCGTGGATGGGAGGTGTCCTGGCCAGTACTTCATTTCACCTGGTTGTCACACACAAGCATTCAGAAGAGCAGAGATGGTGGACAGGTTATAACATACCCGGGACTTTAGCTAAATCAGACAAAAGAGAGGAATTAATTTGTGAGAAAGTGGTTTTTGGACACTCAGATGTTTAAGGTTTATGTTTCTTTTGTGTTTTGTCTGATATTTTGTCCTGTTTCATACCTTGGTCCTGAATAAACAACATTTGATTTGAAATGTATTTTTGTATAGTTGCAAAGTCCTTTAATATTAACTATAACTTGAACTTCTTAACAGTATTAACACACTCGAAAATATAACCTCTAAATTAGATAGTAAATGAAAACTATGGCTTGCTGTGTAAATCTATATGGTATAGCCCAATGTCTTCAATCTCACTTATACTTATAGTGCATCACTTTTAAGACCAAAATTAGATCTCTGTATGGCTCTTCAAAGCAACTAAAGGTCTATAAAGAATGATGCATTCTCTTCAAAGTATTACAGTGTCCAAGATGCACTCTACTTGGCTTTAATAATGTGAATTGATTTGATCATTTTTGCAACAGGTATAACTTTACAGCGCAGTTCTATGGCGTGTGATGGGTGAGGTGTTGGACTTGGATACTCAATCAATTATTATTCACTTGTATGTAACTGTTATGTCAATATTGCTGCCTTTTCCTGAATGTCACATTGTGCTCTGTAATGTATCAACAGCGACCTTCGATTTGCTGGTAATGATGTCATAAGAGGAGTGATGAAGAGTACGTGCCATAGTGACAAGGCCATGAGTAAGGCAGAAATATTGTGTGGGTGGTGTACATAGGGATGCGTGCGGGACAGTTATGGAGAGCGTGACCTAAAACAGATGCCAGCAGGTTCAGGGGTTCCATTTTCCCATCTGTGGCCATCTGCTTAAGAGTTGCGGAGAGAGAGAGGGGTGAGTGAAGGTGGAAGGAGGGACTCTCGGCGGTATTCAAGGACACAGTCTTATTTGTCATCAATGTGAGTGACAGAGAGAGTGAGGAGACACTTGTAGAAAGAGGCAGGCAGTTACATAATCAGAGATAAATGAGCACATTGACATGGAGGTCTCAAAATGTCTTGGCTGCATATCAGAGACAACTAACATCCCTGACCTGTAAAAGTTAGTCAGACACAAATGATTAAAAATGCTTAAACATAAAACAAATCAAAGCTCTGTGACATCTGTTTCCGTGACTCTTGTAACCTTCCTGTCACTGACGTGCTCAAGCTTTGATGCTTCTCCTCCCATGAAAACTTCATTTGCTCCTTGGTGTGTGCAGCGCAGCTCTCAACACAGATGAGAAAACCTTTGAACTCCTCAGAGGGAATTAAGCAGCAGTTATTCTCTGCTGACCAGCTAATCTGTGACTCAGTATGTGTCTGTCTCTCAGGCTCTCTTTCCCTGTCCTCCCCAGTGAAAGAGAGGATCATAATTGTCAGCACTTCAATAGCTTGCTTATGACTTAAACCAATCTTCTTAGGATGTGCTGTATGAGTATGAGAATGTGCAACTGCTGGTGTCTGGCAGCCATCTCCTGCACCACTGTGAGATTTTGGTTCTGGGACAAGTGCTAAGATTTGGGAATGCAGTAGCAGGGGTGTTTGAGTGTGAGTATGTTTCTTTGCAAATCTCAGAGTTGACATTCCTGTCACATCCCTGGCTCTCTTACTGCTTTCCACAGAGGCAGAGGGAGATTTACGGATCTCTGTCCTAATATTAAGTGGATTAATCAGGAATGGAGAGTCAAGGTTGTCATAAATATAAATGAGGTCTTTTGAGGCATAGGGCAAGATATGCTTCATGTCCACAAAGTGTAGGCTATTAGGAGTTTATCAATGCAGTGGATTAAGACCAATAACCTCAATTTAGAGGCCAGGACACACAGTCAGTCTTAATGATGCATTGGAAAGGGGTTAAACCCAAAGGTAATATGGACCAGCTGGCCTGCCTACACCACTCACTGACCCAGGGCATAATCCAATTGTCTTTCACACCTCAGGGAGTGAGGAGTTCAATGTATTTTGCAGTTTAACTTAGACTTTAAAAGTCTTTTTTGCCTTATTTTCTGTTTCTGTAATGTATGTTGACTAATGAATATGAAAAGACAAGCAGCATTGCTTGAGCAAGCAATGTGGTAGCTGTCACTGTTAGCCTGGAGGATAGTGCTGTGTTCCAGTTGACACATCCAGCTGATAAAGCCTGGATGCCACCCATCACTCCCCAAGGAGAGATTACCAGATGCTCCTATCAATCTCACAGCTTTCCCAGGGCCTGATGGTATATACCTTTTTGCCAGCAATCTACAATGGAAACAGAATACATGTAAACATTTGTACATGCAGAGAAACATATATTTATTTATGCAAAAATGTACCAAATGCAGCTGTTCTGGAACATCTGTTCCATCAACCCCTGCCACCTGCATAAACACTGCAGTTCTTTATCCGATGGCTGCACTCCTTTAGCTCTTAGCGCAATTAATGAAAGGTAGAAAATGGATGGAATTGGTTTGAGATGACTATACACTAGACGGAGTGCCCATTTGTTTGCTGGTGTGGTATCTCTGGGCACCAGAGGAGAGGTCTTGGTTGTCACTCCCCAGGAAAATCAAGTTTTCATACCAGTGAGCTCAGTACATGCACTAATCCATGCCATCACTCATGCAGCGCAGCTTTAAACCAGTCTGAAATCATTACATCGGAGCCACCGCCATGACAACCTCACAGATAGACTGATAGGGAAAGGAAGATGGGAAGAGGGGATGAAACAGGGTAGAAAGATGGTGGAAAATTGATTTTCCTTGAGCAGCATTAATCAAATTGACTGCAGAAAGGGCATTATCAGTTCAATGGATTTAATACCGCGTATTAAATGAGGACAAAGGCGTGACTGGCGAAGCGAGCTTACTTTGAAAGATGATGACGGGAATGATCAAAAGTCAATGCCATTTAGATGACATGCAAACGTCTCAGAGTTAAATTATTTGTACAAAACTCTCTTAAATGCATTACTCACATTCACTCTAGTATAAATGAATAATTATGTGGATTACATTCTTAAAATGCTTTTAAAAATGCATAAGTTTTTCTGCAGTGCTCAAGTGCTCAAGTCATTGCATAGGTCTACAACCTGTCTATGCCTGCGAATTAGCTCTGGTGTGTCTGCAGCTGGCACGTGCAGAATTGCTGTTGCTGAAATGAGGACACTGAAAAGACAGAATGGGACAAGGAAACTTAAATTTATTCAGACAAACATTGTGGAACTGTAACAGTAAAACCAAACACTTCTCAGTTTGAAACATCACCATTTCATTAGAATTTCAAAATGATGAAAAACAAGACTGAAAAATGTGTTCACCATGTTCGCAGTTTGGACAGTGAACTTCACACATCTCAGTTTATTTAAATGCAATTTCACAATGTCACATTGCAAATCAGTGTCACATGGCCTGGACTTGAGATTTTAGTCTTACAAAGTAAAAACCTTATATTCAAAGAAGCAGGAAAACGATTTGCAAATATGGTGATTTGGTTTGTATTTCTAAAGTGCTGTAAAATGTTTGTGTATCAGTTGAAAAGTGCATGTGTTTGTGTTTGTCTATAGCCCCACTCAGGACCATTCACAGCCAAAGAGTGAGACTGCAGTCAGCAGAACATGGTATTTCACCAACGACATCTTGAGAGGATAACGGGGGAACGACCAAAACGAACCTCAGCAGAGCAGAAATGAGCTTATTTGCCTCTTAAATGAGAGAATCAATATCTTACATTCAAACGTACAAAAGATAAATTGATGGAATTGAGCCAGTGAAAGAGGAGTGTAATAGATGTCAGAGGTGCCGGGTTGGAGATGGAGACTGAGTGAAGAGGAGAGAGGAAGATCAACAGGAAGGATACAAAAGTCTGAGATAGATGGGAAAGGGAAGAGTGTCAAATGTAGCGTCTCGATCTTTTTTAAACAAGCTTCAGGGATAATTAAAATTTTGCAGGAGGACTTTAAATCTGTTTGATTGACAGGAGCAATAGCAACGCTGACTGAGTGACTGAGGAAGATTTATTTACAGCTAACTACTATTCTATTATTCAAATGCTGCTAACATTGTGCCCATTAATCAATTTGTTTGTGTGGCAGATACAACATCATTTATATACCATTTTTTGTAGTAGGCTACTCTTCTGATTTTAAAAGACAAGCAGTATTTTCTTGCTTGAGTATCATATCAGAGAAATGAACATTCTATATGGTGAAGGGACAACATTTCTATAGCACTTAACAGCTTACTAATTCTACTCAGTAAATTATTTCATTGCTTTCTCAGATAGAGTTAATAAATATAAGATACTGATGCAAATGTATTTTCTATCAGTAGACACATCACTTCATACTGAAATAAACATGAACAAAAGATGGTGCTTGAGATTCTTTGATGAAAAGATGAACTGTGACCTGTAAGATAACAGTTTGTTTATCACAGAGGAGATTAAACACTAGTGTTTGTATTGCATTACATGTTCCAAGTTTAATATAATCATCCTTACGACAGGGACTTCTAAAAGAAAACAGGTTCATTATATGTTAGTTAGCTTTATAGAGACAAATGTTGCTAATCTGAGTGATTCTTTTAGCACATCAGGAGACTCCAGAGGGAGAGACTTGAACTTGCTTTAGACAGGCATCAGACTTCGATAGATCAATCGTCATTACTTTCTCAGATTTTTCTCAGACACTTTGGTGCTGCAGCGTTTATGTCTCTATTTTCAAAGCTGACTGCTAAACTTTTATTTCCCTGTAGGTCTGTGTGAAAACGGCGGTGTTTCCAAGGTTTTTAAGGAGATAAAAATTCAAGGCAGACGGCCCTGTTTATAAAAAGAACATAACTGGGCGAAAAAAAGCTTGAAAAATGAGGTCATTTTGACTAATGAATATTTTTACAAATTAATGAAGGTAGCCAGAGTGCACTGCTCTACGTGTCATGTAATCAACATTTCTGTTCTTCAAGTTTTGAAGAGAAAGAAAGAAGATTATATGCAGCATTGTGATAACAGCAACAGCCAAAATTATCACTATAATATCATCAAGATAAGTTGTTATCCTTCTATTGTCTGATATGTATGTACAACTTGACCTGAACATCCAAATAAAAAACAATCATGCTTAAACCTATCTGTTTATTGAACTCTCCACCATTCATCCCCAATACAAAAAAATACAAGCATTTCAGAACTCAGAAGAGTGACAGTGATGCAGGAACACTGCAGAACTTCAAAAGCAGCCCAGTTGTGAAATACAGAAGGGAGTGCGAGTGTCTCGTTCAAAGACAGAAAACACAAACCAGAATTTGGCTTTCCTGGAAGAGACATCAAATATTTACTACAGTGCATAGTAGAGTGATATTCCTGGGCCTCACTGACTGGGACCAGAGGATCTGACCATGACACACAGAAACAGATGGGAGGCAAAGACAGAGCGAGGGGAAACAACTGGTCAAAGGGGAAAGAGACAGCAATTTTTGTCTTTGTTAAGACGTGTTGATCTAGGCAAGACACTAGTGGGATGTTCCATTTGAACTGGGAAGTCTGAATTACTGAGTTACCAGTTGGAAATTCCAAAGGGAACCCCCTGAGGTTGGATTTCCAACTTGGAAAGTTGGAAGATCCTCACCAACCCCAATCTCAAAATCCAAGATGGCTGCTCCGCACATCTACAGAAGCAAAAGCTGTCGTAATCTACTGTTTATTAGCACTTGTGTCTCAGTAAATCAGTCATTCATACTTTCCAACTTCTATCCGTCTAACATTCCTGCTGTTTTGTTTATGTGATGAAAAATGCTGCTATAGCATCCTATAGCATACATCTTTTCTATTAGTAAAAGACTTAACATGATTAAATGGCCTAAAATGGAACTGAAAAGGAGGACACAAGCAAACAAGCCTACACTCAGGAGATCCCACTGCAGATAGACTTTACATTTATTTTAACAATGAATCATATGGCTCCCTGTAAAATGAACATGCTAATGCAGCCACACTTACAAATATTAAACACCCAAGACTCCAGGCTGATGCTTCAGTTAATGGTTTCAGTTTGCCACTCGCTCGGGAATCCTCCAAAACAATACAACTGCGAGCGGCACACCAGCCGACACAAGCTGACTGAATGATACCTACACAGTGTGACATTGTGGTAAAGTAAACAAATGGCTGGCAGAAACAAAGTTAACATCTGTTATGCCAAAGAGACCTAGATATTTTTTCAGCAGCTGTTTGACCAAACAGGAAAATAAAGTGAGTGAATTAGATTTGCATTTGGCAGGTGAGTGGGAAGATTACCCCACTCAGGATGTCCATGCAGCTTAATGTTAGAAAAGTGTTTTCTAACATGTTTGTGTATTTTACTGTTTGTGAAATTGTCTGCTCTCTAGTGTTAAAAAACCCACTTTAAATGGTTACTGTTCTCTGTGCCACCTGCACCTCTCTCTATAATACACCTGTAAAAGGCAGTACACTTGTAACTGTGATTTTCACTATGTTTCAGTATAATGTTTAAAGAGAAGCTCTGCAGCAGTCCAGATTACACAGGCACAGAGATGACAGCCTCACAGTACTCCACCTGCATCAAAAGAGCTAACTCTGAAAGATAGACCTACGGTACTTTGCAAATGGTGTAACAGTGGATGGATGGTGGTATTTTGTTTTTCAAATGCATAGAAAAGGGATCGGAATCATTCACATTTTTGAATATAAGTGACAGGTTATGGATTATTAGAAATATAAATCGTATATTGCATACTTTTTTTTTTTTTTTTTTTTTTAAGTTTTTTTTTTGGGCTTTTTGTGCCTTTAATGGACAGGACAGTAGAGAGACAGGAAATGGGGAGGGCTGTCCGATGCGGGAGTCGAACCGGGGGCCAGCTGCAGTGAGGACTGTAGCCTCTATATATGGGGCGCCTGCGTAACACACTGCGCTACGCGACGCCCTGTATATTGCATACTTGAAGTAAAAAAAAAAAAGAATTGCATTCTTGAACAAAGCTGTCAGGTCTTTTCATTTGTATTCATGTCCTTGTTTTTTTTTTAATACTTCATATAGATTTAATACTACATTTGCACACCCATGATGTAAATATTGCCTACAGTAGCTAAAATCAGTGCTGTGTGCTTGTTGCCATATTACTCCACACACCAACACTGGCCAGTGCTGTCGTGACACTGGATAAGCTTGAGGGAGCCCTCCTCAGTACAACAAGGAATATAGGAGCCCAGAGGCAGAGAGGAGAGGAAAAAAGCAGCGACAAAAATATGAAAGGGAGGAATGTCTCGCATATTAAACCGTGAGAAAGACAGAGCAGACAAACAAGCCTCTGCGCTTTACTCACATCAAACTCCTACCTGTGGCCAAAGGTATCATAACGAGCAATCACTTATCACTGTGAAAGCTGCGGGACCACAGCCATACATCTACTTAAAGCCTGCTAGTCACCTTCAATACACGAAGGCCATCGCTCAAGCTGTGTATTGCTGTGAGAAAAAGACCAATATGCTCAGTAAGGAATGACTGTGGCTAATGGGACCAATATGAAAGATGTCCTGGTTCCTTTAAATATAAGAAGCAAGTACATGAAATATACAGTGATGTCTCATTTTATTGTGGGTGTAACATCAAAGGTGAGCATGTTGTACTTGGATACAGATGAGTGTCTGACAGCTGTCACTCAGCTAAACTGACCTGTGGGTCTCCTTTGATTTTGAGGATGGATCATATTTTTCTTTGGCAATGCAGTCCTACAAATACATAAAAGACACTTTCATTTTTTATTTATTTTTTAGCTTTTAATCATTCTGCCCTTGACTCAAACGTCTTCCTCTTAATCCAGTCAAAGTATTCATTTTTTTCCACAAACAACCTCTTTAAAAATTTCAATTTACAAAAACCTGTCCATGCTTATTAATTCTGTTTCATTCCTGCCGTCACCATCCTATTTCCATGTCGTACCTTGTTCCTCTTTTCCCATCATTCTCTCTGCATCAGGCTGCAGGAGGCAACACAGCCACTTACATTTTCATCACTTTCTCTCCAACTCCTGCAGAGAATATCCACTCACTGTGTCCTATTTTTGGACGCTTTGTGGTTGTGGAAATGATTTAAAGTTAAATTTTGTGATCCAACATTTTTGTTCAGTACACTTTCACTTCTGCATCTTTCATTTCTTCCCCTCTTAACTGCTCCCGGCACCCCTAAACCACCAACAACTTCATCATAGTCGCTGTCAGACCCCATCAGGCTCTGGACCCCCCTCAACTCACCATCAGGTTTCTGGAAGCAGTAACACCACTCGTTTCATGCACAGCTCATACTTCTCCAGGTAGATTGTGCTCAGCTTTGATTGGTCCAGCAGGAGGTCAAAGTTCATGTGTAGCTTGCAGACAGGGAGGGGCATTAGTAAAAAAAACTTGAGCATTTCCATGACAGACGACATCCTGAGAACTAGTATTTTATTTAGATCTGGCAGGTTTTTTTGGCAGCTAATGCCAGGACATTTTTTCAGGTTTGCATCAATTTGGTCGTTTGATGAATCACATTAAACCAAACAGCACATAAGAGTTATGCAGTAGGGGGTCTAGCACCAGCAATCAGGCAGTGTATTTTTGGTAACACAGATATATACTGTATATATATAGGCTACATAACTTGCCACTCAAACCTGCCACACGAACCAGGTGAAAGAAACATGTTGTACGATGCAGTCATGCTCTGCACTGTTTCCATGGCTACCAACTGATTATGCTACTGTTTAAAAGTAGTACAATTTGGTCACTTGGGGTACAAACTACAAATTGTTATTGTACCTTTGATAGTACAAACAGTACTAACAAGCAATAAGCTTTTGCACTTCAAAAGGAACAAGTCTGCAAACAGACTGTGCCAAAAGTGCACATATGAAAGTGCATGAAAATTTTGTGCTTAAAATTTGACAAAACTCTGAATCAATGTGCACTGTGTGAGTACTTTAAAACTATAATTCCGTACACAGAGGAAAGCAGGGTCACATCACCTAATGGAATTAGCAGGTGCCTGATGCCGAGTCTTTCAAACATAGGTTCTCAACTGATTAAAAAGAATACAGAGACAAAAAAAACCTTAGTCATGCTGTCATACAGACACTTTTATCCTGTCCTATTTTTTACTCAGCAGCCCTGCCCCCACCCCTTCTGATCGCACATTCAAAAGACATGTTGTGGTTTCCCAAGTCAAAAACACTTCTCTGTCAAGTAACTTTTTAGCCCTATTTCACTGATTTTTCACCACAACACTTGGCATCAAGTGTAAAGAGTAAATACAAACTAGATGAACAGTAGAGGGCGGTAATGCAAAATAAATTGCATGCACTCATTACAATAAATAAATCAAGAAGTAAACCCTACATCGTTGCCACATAACTTCCAAGTAAATAAGACTTGGAATCCCAGTTCATTGTCTAGATATTTCACCACTATATCACACAGATTTTGTTGGGGGACACTCAAAACTGAGAGAGAAGGGTTACAGCGAGAAACTGAAGCAAAGCTTTACAGTCAGACACACACACACACACACACACACACACACACACACACACACACACACACACACACACACACACACACACACACACACAGTTTGTGTGATGTTGACTTTTTACAGCTTATCATCAGATGGGATGTCAGTGAGGTGAGAGAAAACACGCACCTCTCAGGCATCAAACATCTCTCTCTCGCTTCCTCACACACACACACTGCTTGGTTAGTCTGCAGTCACATGAGTCACTGTATAATAACAACAGTATACAGCAATTACAGCAAATACATATTTTCTCTAATACTCATTAAATTGTTACTTTTTTTGATTGCAGATTTAGTTTAATTAGTCTAACAACAAAAAATATGGAAAGTAGCTTATAATTGAAACATTTCATATTATCTTCAAATATAACAAGAAGTTGCAAGAAGTAGATTCAATAACAATCGGAAGCAGAATGAATAAAATCTGTAATCTGCTCTCTGCAGCTCAATAGAAGTAATTTATCTTAAAGCAGGATTTAAGTAGAAACATCTGACCTCACTTCTCCAGCCTAAGAAACTGAGGTATGTGTCTGGTTCATGTTAATATTCCCTTGAGCTTTTTTTTTTCATTCTCTCCCTTTGACAGTTTTTGCTGTTTGGACACAAACTTAATTTGTTCACTTTGACATTCGCTCTACTCTTTCCTACTCTGATTCTCCTGCTGCTCTGTCTCTCTCCATCTTTGCCTCTCCACTCTCTTTACACTTTGCACTATGGCTCACGATGAGTCTCGAAGGAACCCTCTTTTCTGTTTCACTTGGTGTGACCCAAATTGTTTTGGGCAGTCACGGCACTGCTGTCTGTGATGGAAGTCTTTTGCTGGGCAGTGAGTCAGAAAGCTGGAGCAGAAAGCATTTGCACGCTGGGAGGTACACATACAAAGGCACAAGATACACACAGACAAAATGTCCTGTTAACTATTTCTTTCGGCAGCCTGACAGGGTCAGGCCAGTTTAAAGATGTCTGACACAGACACAGAACTGACATCAAAGTTGTTCCACAGGGAATACATGGAGAACACTTGTACATTCACAGCACAAGGGGGCTTAGTGGTTAAGGGAGACCTTCAATAGAGGCCCCTGTGAGGGGAAGCATTCACCCTGCTGAAGTCATCTTGAATGAGAAACTGT
Source organism: Seriola dumerili (assembly GCF_002260705.1). NCBI lineage: Eukaryota > Metazoa > Chordata > Actinopteri > Carangiformes > Carangidae > Seriola > Seriola dumerili. Next base: position 148,987 of record NW_019176953.1, on the reverse strand, counting down.
GCCAAACAGCCCTAAAGGGAATAGACTGGGGTTCCTGCACTCTTTGAAATGACAGAGCAAAAACCGAACTCTGTACACAGATCCATAAATATATAAGATTATAACAGTAGACACCTCCAACATAGCTCTAGTATTTCTTTACTGCAGTATCTCAGTAGGACACCAAATACACCAAAACTGATACATCTGTATTTAGTTAAATTCATAATATTGGTCAGGCTCTAGTGGACAAAAGCTCGCCCCAACATAATCTTGGCAACTGTGAGGCTTCCACTGTCCAGACTGTGTCACATGTATGTTGTTTTCTTTGTGAGCCTGTCTGTAGAAAAATTAAGTATAAAATAAAAAAATGTTGTTTTGTTTCCTGCTTAATGGATCTACATCAATGTCAGAACTTATTCTATAAGGTTTGCAAACCTTTAGACTAGGATATGTTTAAATAAAGGTACGGGTAAACTGCTACCTGAAGCTTTTGCCATGATAGCAAAGCAGAAGGCAAATAGAGAGCAAACACTGTATGTGAAAGAGCTTCCATGAAGCCGGACGAGATGGGAAAGGGTAAGGCAGGTAATTCATCTTTGCAGCCGAGTTTTGTAGGTCATCCATCTGCCCTTTATGCAGAAGTGTCACAATCACATATAAGAACAGAGCGCTGAGAGGAGAGGGGAGGATGACATGGAGATGGATAGAGCAACAGAGAGACAGGAGGGAGGGAAAAATGGGCAAAAGTGAGATTTAAATAACCACTGGCACAGAGAGTAGTGCTGGATATCTGATTTCAACTATGCTCATTGATTCGGCTTCTCATCGAATCCTGGATTAAATTCTTGGCACTTTGAGCAAGAAAAGAAAACCAAAATATGCTGAAAGCAAGAAAAAGGCAAAAAAAAAAAAGAGACTAATGTTCTGCAGATTTAGGCTGCCTTAAAACAGTCATCTCTCAAATGTTTTTGCACTGTGCATGTTGAATGTTGAATGAAGTCCAGCATTTACTCTCTTTAGCTGCATTAAAAGTAAATGTGACAAAATAAAGCAAAGAAGACAGGATGATGAGAGGAACAAAGAGTGGGAAGGAAGAAGACATGGAAAAAGAGAGGAAGGCAGTGTGTGGACTGTATATGGACTGATGAACGAAGGTGACAGTGTGTGTCACAGCATTGGTTTGTGTGTCTCAGGGCTTCACATGTGCCCAGGAGGAAGTTGTGGTTAACAGCCAGGCAGAAAGCTGTGTGTTTCTCATCAAAAACACACTATTGATCTCAGCCACAAGTCAGTTATCAAACACTGGATCATGGCTGGGAATTAGCCTCCTGCCTTTCCTTTTTTATTTCTTCCCTCCATCTCCCTTGCTCCATCCCTCGCCCTGTCTTTCATGCAGTATTTGTTAACTCAGATCAATAGGGAATGGCAACAAGCAGAGCAAAGAAACAGCTGTATGTTTCTCCCTCACAGACACAAGCTCACATATTGAATTTGGTTTCTTTTGAAGACAATGAGTTGACTCATTGAGGCTAAACTAATTGTTACCTCCAATAAAGAAACAATTCAAACCAATATGGTTGTAACTTCCCATGCAAAACAATCACTAACAACTGATGCTGCAAACACTATTCTCTAGTCTCAGTGAAAACATTCAAGCTGAAATACAGAACAAAACTGCGTGCTAAGAAAAACTGTGAACAACCTGAACTAGAAGGTTACACAATTGTATTGTACAAACAGAACAATTTAGTTTATCTCCAGACTTTTTCAGAGCTTCGTAAACTTCTTTAATCATTTTGAACTTCAAGTCACACACAGTTCTGTTGCACTCATGTAATTGTGGAGACGGAAAAGCTATGCAGTGTCTATATGTTTTGCTGTTTGCTGTCAGAGTTAAATGTATCAGAGTTGAGCTTTGGTAGATAAGAAATGCACAGGTACTGTACATACAGTAAATGCACGTCACAATGGACAAGGAAGCTTCAAAAAGATAGAGGTACACAACTCAACTCAAGGACACATCCATATTCATTAACACATCATTTCTGCATTGGTCAGTAGTTTTGACACACACACACACACACACACACACACACACACACACACACACACACACACACACACACACAACATACATGACCTATGGATCAATAAGTAGTCATATCAACATATAACATTACAAGGAATTTTAGATAAAGGCGCAGTGATAAATTTTAAATGTTGCACAGTCTTTAATGTTTCATGCACAGGTGAGGAAAAGATTTGCTGAGACAGGATTGGTTATTTATCTTCGATGAACAGATACGTCCATTAGGCAGCCATGTAGACACACCATTAGACACAGAGATGCCCAGTGACATTCTATTATTCACTGCAGTACAAACCTAATGCAATGCAAAAAGCAAGATGGACTACTTCAGAATGTAATTTAACAGTATAAATCTCATTTCAGGTAAGTGAGGGGTAAGAAATTGTTTGGACTAGTTGGGGGAAAAATCCAATTACACAATCCCTCCAAGAAGAATAATGAAAACTGAGATGGGTTATGTAAATTCTGCCTATGAGGTGATGCTGACACGTTTTACCAGTGTCTCTTTTTAGCTAAAAATAAACATGTATACACATGTTTTACAAAAAACATGCCTAACAAAGACTTACCTTCCCCCAAACAGAATTTAAGTTCGAACAATTTTAATTCAAATCAGTCAGTTGCAGCCTTCCCCCTTTTTGACAGCACTGCTAATGTTGCTTAGTGAAATATGTTGACAAAAGAACAGCGGTCTGTTAACATCATATTGAATCATCTGTCTGGGGAGGGGGGAGGTGAGAGAGCGAACCCAGGAGATAGATGACCTCCCCCAGTCACTGTTGGCATACTGAAAACATCTGAAACTCTTTTCAACTCTCTCTTTGTAGATTAATATCATTGAAAGATATTGAAAGACTGTTTTAACACCTATTTATGTCATGCAAAAAAGAGAGGATGAAAGGAAATAACAGGTGAGGACAGAGTCACCTCCACGTGTCCTTACTCTCTAAATAAAGCATCTCTGACAACTGTGTATGTGTGTGTATAATAAAGGTGGTAGCGTTGTCCTTAGACCGTGATTCCTTTATCTTTTTGTCACAGCAAAGATGACATGGACAATAAAGGAGAGTGAGAGCAATGAGCACTTCAGAACTGAGATCAAAGATTGGCGAGGAAGAAGGTTTAATAAAAGATCCACTATTCCAGTGTGTTTTTTGGTAGAAAATAAACTTTCATATTACACACTTGGAGAGGTAGAGTGACAATTAGAAAAAAAGCAATGTGACAAAATAATATGAGTTTCATACTGACAAGAAAAGCAGAGGGGACATCCCACCCTTGAAGAGTATAGGTGAGGCCATCAGATCCACAAACAGGACTGAAGTGAAGCTTAGAGCATGGCCTACATTTCCCATGAGCACCTGTGGCCCATCTGCGTCTACGGCCAAGCCTGCTTCTCCCGGGCTTCACACTGAAAGAGAAACAGTGGGAGAGCCTGAGTAACAACAACAACCAGGGTGAGACTAGATGCAGTCACAACTAATCAGGGAACTCTTAATCTATTGTGCTATTGTGTATCTTCAACATCATTTTACTAAAGTCCTAGTCAAGAACATTTTCTCTCAAGATGATGGGAACACATGTTGTCTTTTGAACAGCCTGTGGTTGCTCTGTTAAACCTGTATTGTATATTTTTTTGACCACCGGGGGGCAGAAAGAATCACTGCTGCTTAACGTAGCTTTAAAAGCACAATTCATGATCAAAATGTAAATAAAAGGGTCACAGATAACACAAACCTTCAGTCGGGGAATGTGTACATGAAACCATTAATATTCTGTTGCCTGGATGTATTGATGGCATAGTGATTAAAACCATATACATTTATTGCAAATCTCTCTCCCCTTTTTTCCTGTGTGCCTCTATGCTGACAATCTATTCAATAAAAGCAAAAAAATTCAGAAAGAAACCTTTTCTGGGACTACCCATGCACAAACATCAGTATGTCTTACTTTGACAACAGACAACAAAACTAAATAATACAAAATAAAAACAAGAAGTAGTAGAATAAAAATAATGAAATCAAGGTTTAAGGTTCAAGGTTCAGCTTTATTTTCATTATACAATACAGAAGAACACAATGAAATCACTCCACGCTACATACACACAGAAAATGTATAAACATATCAAATACTATAAATTAGAATAGAAACAAACAATAAAACAGGCGAAAAATCAAAGTTAAAAAAAAAACATCACTTAAGGAAGAAAATAAAAGAGAAACTATTATCTTATAAACTACATAATAAATGAAATGTATGATGTTTTTTCTGCAGTATGACAACTGTTTTCTTGGCTCAACCTTACATTCTTCTACATCAATATCCATAGTGATGTTATCGTCGTGGCGCCAAGGCACAGCTGGCGTTCAAGGTGACAAAGATCGAAGCTGCTCACTGACTCTGAGCATGATGTCATTTCACACTAGGCTCGCAGCGCAAACCCAGTTTCAGGTGGCAGACGGAAGGACAGAAAACAAATGAAGGTGGAGGAAGCTGCAGAACGAGACAGTGACAGGCAAAACAGAGACAACAGTGTGGATGAAATAGAGCTATAGTGGCGACAATGTGCAAAACCTGAGAGTGTAAAAGCTATGAGACCATGAAGGAAGATGCACTATCAGCTTACAAGAGATTTACACTGGATTTTAGGACAGTGTACCACTGAACTTGTGGATTTACAAAGAAAATAAAAGGAACCACTGCTTTCATTCATCTGGTATGGTGATCACACAGAGAGTAAGTCATCAGCATGTGGCATCAAACTTCATAAGAAGAGAGCGGACTTGTCTCCACGTGGGGCCTAATGGGTTGTTTCTGAGCCACAGCTGGTGTCTGATGTGAACATTAACTAGTTCCTGGCCTGATAACATACTGCGTCGCTGTTTACATGCTTGGTTATTAGTGTTAAATCACACCATTAAATCTGCCTCAGACATGATGCTTTTTTCTTAATGCTATGTAATATCTTTATTTCACCCCTTTTTGAATCTCTTAATCCTAACCTGGTTAAATAAATGTTGAATGAATAAAATAAACATGCGTCATTAACTAAAGACTTGCACATGCGTTATATATTTTTACAGCATAGCTTTGCATCACTCACTCAAGCTAGAAGAATGTCTATTTCTGGTCACTAAGCCTTGGATTTTCACACAGGGAGTCTGAAAAACAGATTGCTATTGCAGAATAAAGATGGAAAAAATGTTGGGAAGCGACAGAAGGAAATTGAGACCCACACATATACAATAAAGGTGTCAAAGCTCATTTATATGGTATCAAAAAAACAGATCCACTGGGAAGGAAAGTCCAGTCATTTCCTCTCTCTATGTGACAAACTGTGAAGTCATAAAGCTTCACGCAAGCGAAAAACACTGACAGAAACACCAGCCTTTCCTACTGATGTTTAGGTTTATCAATTTGGGGCTTGGCGTCAGTGCTAGCAATGCTCGAGGTAACATGTCTGACCTCTTCACTTGAAAATGACATTTTCACTGTGAGGATGCCATAACTGGGATAAAGGGATGAGAGAGGAAGGTTAAAGGCAATTTAAGATGGGGAAGTGAGTGGACTGAGTGTATGCAACAGCACACACCTGCACAGTCACTGAGACAAACATCAATATCAAGAGATTCAGTGGAATTTTGAATACAAAATATCTCCTTATGCCATGCATTGAACGATACCTGCATAAATATGCCAAATAAAGGACGCCAGGAAAAGTAAAATAATAATGGGAGGGAGCGTGAGGGGAGAAATGACCGCATGGCTGAACCACAAAAGAGAGGGGAAAAAAGAAAAATGTAGTGACACTGATAAGAGGAGAAGGTCAGGAGAGATGAAAGGGGTAGCGCTGAAGAATGACAACTATACGAGAGTGGAGAGTATGATCCATTTAAAACTAGAGTGAGCAGCACTGACTCATTAAGTAACCAATCCATTGTAATGTAGGGACCACTTCACCACACTCCAGCCACCTCTCATTCCTCTCTTCTTCACTCATCTCACAATTCTCTATCTATGTTCCTTCCATTGACTTATTTTCTTCTCACACAGAAAACATCAGTTTCATTGACAAGCTTGATAATGTCATGACATTGGCTTTGACACTGGCAAATGTGCCAGCATTAACAGATTTCAGATAACAAATTTCCAGAACGATGGTGCTTAGTATTATAAAACTCTATCAAGGTTTCAATGAAATAAAGCCTGTCACAGATAAATTACAAAAAGGCAGCAAAATAAAGTAAGTATGTGAGTGTGAAATGAGTGTGATGACTATTGAAGGACTCCTTCTCACTTTGAGTGAGTCAGCTGATTAAAGAAGCCATATCAGTGACAGTGGCTTACAGAGTATTATACTGTGTGTATCAGTGTGTGGGCTGCATTGAACTGTTTTGGATTGGTGATGGTAACCCTCACTGTACACGAGGTGTTGTGCCGGTATCATTATAGTGGATTATAAAGTAAAATATATACTCTACTTGAGTATATATTGCAGATATAGTGATGTTTTATGTTAATTATTTATGTTGATGTTAATGTTAATTAAGATACATTGTACTGAACATACAATATTTTGATAAATCACTGAGATAAGCAAGAAGTAAGACGCTGGGTCGAAACTCTAAAATATCTCTATTCAGTTTTAATATGAAATCTTAATTCAAAGTTAATAACAAAATCAAATTTTTAATTTGTGTAGATAAATCTAGCTAAATGTATTTCCAATGAGTTGACCATAACAGAAAACACTTGTGCAGGGGAGTGATAAGGGGGGTGATAGGGGGTCATAAGATGAATATTTTATGATTGCTGTGGTGCAGTTTATCCCTTGTGTTTCCTGTCTTTTTTACACACACACCATCCATTATCAAATCCTTTTGCAATAAATCTTTATTTGAATCTTTACTTTGAGTCTGTTTTCTGTATTTGGGTTCATCAGTGTTACACAACAGAATATCATTGAGGGTTGCTGGACTACCAGTGGGCATTGCACACGCATTAGTGTGAGTCTATAATACAGTGTATACGGACGTTAATTGTAAACCACGTTGCGTTCATTAACTTGTAGAGTTGTTTAGTGTTAAATAATTGGCTTCTACTGCTTTTGTGCTGGCAAAATAGAGGTAGCACAGCTAAAAAATGGTGATTGGCGCAATGCATTATCTTTTTTCAGTGGCTGCAGGACCACAAATATGGAAGGAGGGAATGGAGATTTATGCAAATACACAATGAAACTAATTAATCATGGGCAATTAATTGCCATGGTGAAGGTAATGACTGTCTCATCTGTGAGTCACTATCTGCTAGAAAAAGACATTTGACAAATTAGACACACTGCTGTATAACTTCATCTGACAGCAATCCAGGACATTTCACTTGGAAGGTGGTAGAGGGGACAATATGTACATGATGTTTATCTATACTAGCACATAACACACATTTGAATTCTACAGAGCTGCTTTGTCAGAAAATTTAAAAACAAAAGACAAAAGCTATTCACAGTTTGGCATACAAACAAAAATGATAAACAATCAATCATGGCATCTTATACATCCACATAGAGAAGAGCCAAAAAATAAAATAAAAAATAAATAACTTTGGTACAGCACCAATCCAAAATAAACAATTACAGGAGTCTGACAGCTTAAAAAAATGTCTGTCTTTACATGGAGTTTTTCTGTTATTTTTAAGTACACTTTCATAGTACTGTCTTACCAGTGATGTAGGGTGGGTGGCAGGGGTTTGAGCCAAGATAAAGTGATCTCTTTTTTTTTTCTTTTTTTTTTTGTACCAATGAATATATATGCAGCAGGAGACTCTTTCTCTTTTCTATAGCTCCCTCAGGGATCGTTCCTATAATATCATACAATGGGTCTTATGTACGTGACTTTCATAACTGTCATATTGGTGACATTTAGTAGAGAGAATGGAGGGAAAGTGATTTCAGAAAAATTTATAGTGCAAAGTGTTTCGACAATGAACACTACAAAGAAAAGAAAAATACTAAAGTGCACTTCATTGGAGGTCTTTGTTTGACTCCTCAGAACTGCAACTTAATTGAAAATACCAGCAATGCAGTGACAATTTTTTTTCACATTATGTTTTCTGTCTTATTGTGTCCCTTGGTGGCTTTTTGCTTGATTATGTATTTTTCCTGACACTAAGCAGCTCACAACGGATCGGGTCCATGGTATTGAATCTGCCAATCAGGCATTTATTATATATTGGCATATATACATACATATATATTTGGCAGTATTTTGAATCTGAAACTTTCATCATATTCGTCATGATTTTATACAAACCATGGTAAATACAGAGACAGGCATTGGCAGAGAAAGAGCTAGCACACTCATTAGTTCACAATGTAAAGCAGAATGGAAAGTGCTTGTGGTTGTGGTGCGCTACCTACAAATAGACTTATTTGTTACAGACTCAGTCTGAAAACCTGGTTTAAAAGCATCCATTTTTAATTGCTGCAAGACTTTCAGCTGGGCTCATTTCAGAAAGTTACATTACAGCGCAAGCTTGAAAAAATAATTACAGGAAAGATTAAGTGTACCTTTCCCCCCCTGGAAACCACAGTCTTGTATCTCTCTTTTTTATTTCAAATCCAATGTGCCTTCAGACAAAAAGTGAGTCCAAAAGAGAAGGATAAGATAAAACACTCCATTCCTGTGTCCTCTAATACTGGACAGAGGCCAGCACTGATTGGATAATAAAGATAGTGCAAGGGAACAGGCCACTTTGCCAACAAGCCTTTTCAGAGAGAAGGAGGTGGCCTCTAATTAATTGCCACAGAGCTGGACATGGGTCATTGGGATGTTTTTTCACAGTGCGTGTGTGTATTTTTGTACTTTTATCTCATGAGAAGCAGCTTTAGTTAGTTTTGTTTCAGACCTCAAGGGTCAGGATATTTTTGTGGCCTGCAGTGAGTTTGACCAGACCTAATTTTTCAGGTGTTAGCCCTCAGGTTAAGAAAAAAATGTTGCCAGTGAAAGGTCTTCGTAAGGGTGGAGGGTAGACGCTTCTGTTGTGTTTGCTCATTGTATTTTCTCTGTCCAGCTCCCAACAGCAAATAAAGCAGTTTAAAACTAAATAAATGAGAGCTTCACCAACCATTCCCAAAGGATACATATCTGACTGTTATTAGAAAAATGAGCATCACTTTCAGACCCTTATAAACTAATTTAAAAGGTGCTTTGTTCTTTTACTGGAGGTCTGCAGAGTAGAGCAAGAGATGGAGAGAAAAAATCAGAAAGACAAACAGATCAGGGGGAGATAAAAACCTTCTTCTCTCTCTGCTTTGTGAACGTTCCTCAGGGTCTGACCATTTGCCCTGTGAGAGGCACTGGAGCGAGGGATGACAGAGAGGAATGATGGAGAGATGAAAGCACAGAGAGGCCTCTGGGAAGATAAAGTTATAGAACAAATTTAATATCCAGAAAATTAGTATTGAACACGACCATTTGTAGTGTTCATTCCTTTGGCCACAAAACATGGTAAAGTATTAATGTGACTGCAATCGGGGAATGGGTAAGATAAAAAGTCGATTTTCAATCTGATTAAAAATGAGGCAGAGTAAAAAAGTATGTGTTTTCCTCTCAGCCCCTCACCATTTATTTCGTAATGTGTCAAGGTCAAGTGGGCTTTGGGAAGGTATGATCATTTGCAGATGAGATGTGAAGATCAAGCCTCCTGATGTAGAAAGTGTAGACAGTTGTGAGGAGAAAGTTTTATACAGGATTACACAATCACATAAAAGCACAGAAATGGGTGTCCATTTGCCATCAAACTTGAACTACTAATGTTCGTGGTGCTTATTAATATCAAGTGTATTAAACCAGACATGAAGAGCATAAGCAGCGTTTATACATGAATGCCATGTTATTGGTCTCAAGCAACTCACACATTGCTGTTCAAGCTACATTGCTTTTCCAGTGATGCATTCTCGGATCAATAAATTCTTTCGGACATCCAGCTACAAAATAAACCAGACTAAAGGCAATGGCTTAATCAATAAATTGTCCTCCAGTAGTTGGGATCAGCTGGCTGTTTAGACAGATTTCTTCAAGCGTGGTATTAAACTCATAACAGACCCAGAGAAGTAAAAGCCAACCTTCAGTCTATACAGTGCAATCTGTAGCATTCAAAGCCTACTTCATAATTGAAAATAAATTGAATATATCCTTATATATCATATTAATCATAAATTATAACCATCAAAGTCATCTATATAACCTATAGTATCTGCTGCCACTTATCCTCCCACCATCAAGGGTTCAATAACCTTTGATTTGGCAGAGAAACAACTGCTTTTTTAATTGCACATAACTGTACTTTCCCAAGGACAGTTGGGGGACTCTTTCCAGATCAGAGTCACATCACTGGTCATTTTCAGTCTCACAGAAAACACTGTGACTGCTTCGAGCCTGAATAAAAAAGATTACTGGTTTCCTTCCTAACAGACAGTTTTGAAGAATATTTCAATGCATCAGAGTTTCATATTGTTATATTGTAGGCCAAGGTGTGTGACCACAGCGGGACACAAGATTGGGAAAATAATAAATATCAAGCCTCCTTAAACTAGGGCATCTAAAATTTAACAAATTAGCTATTTTATGAGAGACAGTGAGGGGATCTGTTTTCCACACAGCAGTCAAAAGCTAATCGCATGACTTTAACACTAATACCAAAAGCTATCCTTGTAATGACTAAATACATAATAAGATCAACATCAATAATGGCCAAATATGCACTTCAAGCTAATGGAGCTAGATGTATGCTCACGGGAAATAAAGATCAACAATTAAGTACACACTAATTTGGCATAATACAGGACTAAATTCAAACCCATACACAGTTCAACACTGAATGAGTGTGTGTATGACTAAAAAAACTGGTATGCACTTTAACTGCTCAAGGTCAGAGGGAAGGACAGACTTCCTTATCATCAACTAATCAGGGGCCATATTTATGAAAAACTGTAAGGCCATGCAGGAGCTGTTTAATAAAGCAGGAAGCCTGTCAAGGTTGTGTTGAGTTGGTGTTTGGTTTGGCCATTTAAGGATTTATTTAAAAAAATGACGTGCTGAACCTGTGATTCTGTCTGTGTGGTAGGAAGCGTTGACTTTGTGCATTCGAGTGTGTGTGTGTGTGTGTGTGTGTGTGTGTGTGTGTGTGTGTGTGCGCTCATGCCTGCATGCCAGTAGGATGGTTATATCCTTCCTATTACACAGTCAGCTTTGATATCACTTATACTCCAAATCCCAGAGAGAAAGCACACTGACTTCAGAGAAAAATAACTGACTCCCAGCGGCTGGCAGACAAGACTGAAACGTTGCTTTAGTTCAACGACAACAAAAAATTCAATGACAGAATACAAATGACAGTAAAGTATGTTGGGGACTACTCATCTGTGTGTTCCTGGCTAAATGAGACACATGTGGAGTCAACTTCACCACTTTTAGACAAATTTCATGTTTATATCCAGAGTATCTTCTGGTATACACAAATATGGGGTCATATGGGGTCATATTGGTAAAGGTTTTAGTCCTAAAATCCAACTTCACTTCTGCTCTCTGTGACAAGCTAAGGCAGTATTCAAATTGTTTCTGACCACACTCGCGTTAAAGCAACCCACAGAATGTATAAGTTGCTACGCCAACACAGATTCTCTGGGGTTAAATTCCCGTCCACTAATGCAAAGTTTCCAGTCTTGATCCATTATTAGCACTAGATCCATTAGCATTCTCTATTGTACACCAGGAATGGAGATGGCTGCCTTTACTGTAACTGGACAAGGGCTGCAACTCAAGATAATTTTTTATCATCAATTTATTTGCATTGTATTTTTTCAAGTAACCAATTGATTGCTTGGCTCATAAAATGTCAGAAAACAGAGAAAATACCTGTCAAGACCAACAAAATGATCAAAATAGTTGCTGATTAACTTTCTGTTATTCGACTAGTTGATTCATTGTTTTAGCTCTAAGCTGGACGCTAACATTACTTTGGTTACTTTGTTGCCTTAAATTACCACTGGTTGTTTTCACAAAAAACAGATAAATGCTGCATTACTTTCTGTCTGTCCATGCATACCCGTAGCACACACCGCCCTCTGTCTGTGTGCCGTCTCTCAGTTGTCTAGCTACAATAATCTGCAGCACAACCTTGATTAACATAATGCTAATAAGCTGCAGAAAAACACAATGCCAATGGGTCGAAAGATTGATTCTTTGGCACAGATGCAATGCCCCTTTTGCTGCTGCAGTTTAGCATAGCTAGACACCGTGCCTCAACTGAGCCCTGTGTTAATTAAGGCACAACAGTGTGACTGGGAAGCCTTTCTGGCTGCAGGCTCTGTATTTCCTCCAGAGACAGAGCAGAGCTTTAGGGCTGGCCTCCAAACACACTGCAGATACTCAACCAACTGAAAATCTTCTCCTTTGTCACAACTTCGTGTCTGTGTCTTTTTATCAGCTAACTATAGCCATACCAGTCTTTACAATACACACCTATCATTTCTTTCTGTTTTATATACAGGCATGTGTGTTGTTTACCTCTTAAAATGGCCAGTTAAGCATTGTGTAAACACCAGGGCGAGAGCTTCATCGATTCACAGCTTCATTTTGGACTGAGCTTGTTTGTTGTTGACTTTGGTTCTGCTCATAAATTGTAGTGGGCTACAAATCAACTGCATCTGGAGCTTCACTGGCACCACATTCAACCACACACACATGCACACTTTGCCATGATCAAATGCCTGGCATCATCTTGGTTTGATTAGAATTTAATCGACTTTATCTCCCCTGAGCAGTTTGCTTCCTCAATTCACAATGCCTTATTGTTTTTTTTTTCTTTTTCTCTCTCCAGTGTGTGTGTCAGTAGACTCCGCATCACTGTGACAGGGTAATGTACTGGCGGTCAACGCTTGTATCTGGCTTTAGCTTTCTTTGCATGGTACAGATAGATCATTGAAAGCGGGTGCCTCCGTGAAGCAGAGTAATAATAATAATAATGATCACTGAGGTCGAGGTCGTGGGTGTAGATATTGAGTCTCGGTTGAACCAGAGCCGTAAACAACAAATGTAATGCGTGAAGAACAAGTTAAAAACTGTAAGGACATTACAAAAATGGGATACATTTGTTCTTGCTACATTTAATATTGTTCAGTCTGATACAGACTGTAAGACTGTTTACTGTGTTCTTTATTTCGTGTTTTGTTTTTCCTCTCCCTTTATTAATTCCTCATGCTGGAGAAGATGAAATATTTTGACATTATCCAGCACTAAAATGGAGGTGTTTAAGTGAAACAGACATGAGCGGACCCACTGGAAATCATTTTCCCCAGGAAATGAATATCCAGCAACAGAGACAGAGATTGCTTTGAGTGGATGGAAGACAAAGCCTGTGTGTATTTGTATTACAAATATTCAAATGTTGGTAATTAAACATAACTGTTTAGTGACTTTCAGTAAAATCTATAGATCTATATGGTTGTTTGGGCTGGAGGACTTGTGTCAAAATAATGATGCCAAGCAAACTGTAGTAAAAAAAAAAAAGAAAAAAAAAAGAATAAATTAGTTAAATTAATTAAGTTTTTCCTTTACCTGAGTTAAGAGGTTTGTCTGATGTAATGTAGAGTGGTGAACTTACACTCAACATTAATTTGAGTCTTCATGCTCTTGTGATATACTGTTTATTGATAGGTCTGGCTAGACAATGAGAAGATTGATGATTATTTACTGAGAACAAACTGTAGCTTAACAGTGATGGACAATGTCTGCAGTCAGGCATGTCTTTCTTTCATCACTATTTCTATGTACACATTTCTGAGCACTGTGTTCTGGCTGCGTCTCGGTGCCAGTTTGACTCTCCTGTGCTCCTCTGGACCGGCTGTGATAATGGGGCGCTGCCTGCCATTTGTAATCCTCCCTTTGACTGCGTTCACCAGATAATGCATTACAATCAGAACCTCACAAATCTGTTGGGCATGCCTTGCTGACAGCTCAACTCTTATCTGCTCCCAAGGACTCTTCCTCCCCTCTTGTCTCTCTGCTTGGGCTTAAAGGCCTTTTCAGGGCAACTCTCCAACCATTACAGATGGAACAGAGCAGAAAATATTGCAGATGATGAAAATAAACAAGAGACAAACAAACAAAAAAAAATATCAAAGTCTGATTTTGGAAGAAGGCTGCACAAGCCCTGAGGATATCATGAGCTGGACACTGGAATACACTATGGAATGCCACAATGGACTGGATGAATACAGAATTATGTGTCCTCGCATTATTCTCACTGCAGTGAGTGTGTCAGATTGTTTGAGAATGAGTGTGTTTTCTTCTCTCCTGTAAATGGGAAATGAAGTAAATGTCAGGACACGGCTGACATTTTAATGACTACAAGGAGGCAGCAGCTCCAACCTGAGATTGCAGCAGTCAGTCACACCTGGGGGGCAGAGAGCAAGGGCAACCACTTGTGCGTTTGGTTGTAAGTTTGTGTAAGCGTGTGTGTGTTTGTGTAAGCCTTGTGCATAAATAGGTATGTTACGGTTAGTGTTTGTGTCATCTCTAATTGAGTGTGTGCATCACTATAATATAAGAGCAAGATCAACTGGAAAATGTTGTATTAAGTTGCAAAAATCAAAAGTTTGGACAGTGTTTGGTCCCATCACCTGCAACAACACATCCTCTGCCATGTGACTGTCTGCATGAAGCCCAGTGACAGTGATTGTCTGCCCAGGTACTGATCCACAGTCAGCCTTAAAGATCAATCTAGTGACAGCAGCGGTTCCTCTAAGCTTTGAGGACCTTATCTGACACCAGCTTCTTACACAAGAACTGAAGCTAAAACTCGTGCCCAACACACCATCTCTCTCTCTCTCTCTCTCTCTCTCTCTCTCGCTCTCTCTGCACATGGGTGAGGAAGGTTTGTCAGAGCTGACCCTGTCGCAAAGTCTGAAGTATTACATTCATTAAACAGACTGTCAAACCCACACACTCACAAATACAGAAACACACAGAAATGATCAACTGCAGTTGCTACAGGCACCCTCAGCTGAATTTCAAATTAAATATGCTGGCCAACAGACCATTGCCATGGTAACACAATGATATTTAGCGGTGGCATAACAAAGTATCACATATTACAGAGACTCTATACTAATGCAAACAGCTTAAAATCTCAAACATTCAATTCTAAACCTGCTCAAGGTGACAAAAAGGTAAGACTTTTGATCACACATTCAGATGGTTCACAATGTCCCTGTGTTATTTCAGATGAAAAACACTGCCTACAGTGTTGGCACTTTGGGTCTACTTGTGTTGACATACTGCACATTGTGGCTGTTCAGAACAGAAATAATGGAAATGTCACAGCGTTTTCCTGCTCAGAAAAGGAAAAAGAGTGGGAAATTGAGTTCAGAGTTGCTGGATTGTCTAAACCATTTTATTTGGAGGTAAAAATTCAAGTGAGCACACGCAAAGAATTTGTAATTATCCCTCATTGCACAGGAAAGCTGAGTGTGAAACATATATCCTTGTTTGAGATGTCAAATTTGGCTGATGTATTGAAATGTTACATCACAACTGCCAATGCCTGCCCATCATGTGACCTTAAAGATAACAGAAAGGTAAAAAACAAACGATTATTTTCATTATCAATTAATCTGAAGATTATTTTCTTGATTAAATAACTTGAGTGACAAATATCCATTATAATGACACACAGGCTGAAATATTAAATTCTTAGTTTTTCTTATTCAACCAAATATCCAAAACCCAAAGATATTTGATTTAGTATCATATATGATAAAAAAGCATACAATCTTCACATTGAAGAAACTGAAACCATTTGACATTTTTGCTTAAAAAATTACAAAAATGATTAATCAGTTAACAAAATAGTTGATTGTCAATGCAGCCCTTGAACAGAAACAGGAGACACAAGTGATGGCTTGAGAGGCTATTTGTGAATCCATATTAATTTTCAGTGCTGAAAATGTTTGGACTGGAACAATAACAAATAAAACATCTCTTCTGATAATCATCACTAAAAATTGCCCCAGCTATCCTATTTGTTGTGTCTCTCTGATGCTTGACGGGCAGGAGGATATGCACATATTTAAATTTATTTCATGCAGAGATAAACACTGTCACAAACACACTGTAAATATGAAAAAGATGTCTCAACTGTGAGTTTTTATTGGTGTAATTTAGAAAAAAAGGAACTGATTCTCAAATTATCCATTAATATTCAGCCAAAAACTTCACAAAGGCTCAGAAATTTAGTTTGGACGTGAATTCAAACGAGGAAACGAGACACTAGGCAGATGGTTAAAGCAGTGCATAAGAAGGCTGATAAAACATAAGACTGGTGAGATAATAATGAGCAAACCACTTTACTCAAGTATGTGTGAAATTCATGCAAATAATTATCATCTAAATCCCACAGGTCTTTGGTATGTTGATTCACGATTATCCACACTGGAAAATAATTTAAGATTTATCTAAGGACCGCAACACATAAAAACTGTCAGTTTCTCAAGGAAAAGAAATCAGAGTGAAATACATAGAGGAGTGTGGACGATAAAATACCAGAGAGGAGAGAGAGATTGAATAACAAGCAAAAGAGCGAGAATAATTACTGTATGCATATGGGAAATGTAAAGACAGAGAGACTCATATGAGAAAGGCAATGAATGTTCAAAGATAAGAAATAAGATCAACCAGAGTAAAGTTGCGTGTTCAACAGGGACAAAACATTTTTGTTTGTTATTATATGCTATTTTTATTTCTCATCATTTCCAAAAGATATACTACATTTTCCTGGAGGAGTGATCACATACTGAACTTGGAGAACTTGGAGGATCAAACACTAGTTTACATAAGTATGTTTCTTTGAAAATAACCAATAAACCCCAGTGTCTCAATCACGAAACACAAAAGGAACACCAGAGGCTATCATCACATACACAGTGGAGTCAGTAAACACTCCATAATGAGTCGAACTAAAGAGATGAGGTATTTCTTCTAATATACAGTGGGGTTTGGTAAATTGCCTTCTTTGTGAATGCAGACCAGAACTTTTTGGAAGAGAGCTGAGGCAGAAAAGTAATCAGATGTGCAAACAAGAGAAAGAACTTGATTTAGTAAAACAAACTGACTGAGACAGAAAGTCCCTGTTTAAACAGGAACCCTGTGGATTAAAAATTAGGCCTAGATTTAGAATAGATTATAATGAAATGATACACTTATGAGTCACAGGAGCAACAACATCCTGATGTGTAAATAGTACAAATACGATGGTGAGATGGAGCATATGTTAAGTGAGATTACTTTTTCATTTAACACAACACTGATAAAATATCACTTCTGTGCCTATTTACACATCCAGCAGATTCAGAGCTACATTATCATTCATTCAGTCATGTTTCTGGCCATCTGAAAGTCCAACATTCACTCTCCTTTTAGTTTGGTTTTGGTCTCCACCAACTCCTGAGTGAAAAATCGCACTCTTTAGCTGTGAATTGCTCCACTATGTTCACCAGCTGTTGTTAATTTTGGCTAACTGCTGTTTGGTGTTGGACAGTTAGCAAAGAATAGATTTCACTTTTTCACCAAAAGAACAACACTATGAGAGCGGTGAGAATGAACCAATGCTTCCTGTAAAAGAAAACAATGAGCTGAAAGACACTATAGTGCTCTTGAACTGAGGGGATCATTTCCAATGATAATTTTTTGTGGGTTTGTAACTATGAGTGACCTTTTTCACATTACAGGTAGTCATTTGACTAATAGCTGATAGAGAATTATTGATTAATGCAGCTTTACGTTTACTATGAAGAAAATCTTCAGACAAGTAGAGCTGCTTCGATTAGTCGATTAATCAATTAATCGATTAGTTGATCTATTTTGGACTGTGATTCAGACAAAACAAGGTCTTTGAAGATATCATCTTGGGCATTTTTGGCATATTAACAAAAGGGATAATCGATTAAAACAGATTCATCCATAATAATAATCATTTGTTGCAGCCCTAGATAAAAGCAAGCCTTTTCTCATTGTTAAATTAAGGACAGGGTTATAAAAATTAACTCGAGCAGAAATAGTCATATCACACATCAACCAACACACCACCGTCTCCAGGTAACTGTTTAGTGTTAATTTGACAGACAGTAAATATCTCATTCAAACTGACCATATAAGGTATAATCAAGCTTCATCTACTGTATTTTAATGCAGACTTTGTAGAAACAAACCCCTGTAAGTTTTCTTCTCTTTATATCCCCCACAGTGAAGAGTGCTTTGACGAGAGTGATTCTCTTTCTCTCATATATCAACTATAGAGAGGCATTATGGGAAGAGGCAAAAGCATCTATCCATAATGGCACAAATTGTCCTCTTGCCTTAAAACTGCCTCCTCTACAGCTCTGTTCATTTGCCTGTTTCCAAGTACTTTAGTCACTTCAGCAGAAACTGTAAAGGTGAATAATGACATTCCTTCAATGGCCAGATCCTTACAAAGGAGCTCAAACAACTTCACCTTATAATCATCTTCTACACCTTACACTCAGTCAAATTACTTCTTTTACTCTATTCACTATTACATCATTCTTAGAGGAATAAATTATCCAAAGCAGTAATGTTATATAATAAGTAACTGTTTGTAGTGAAATACAAACAAACTGGAAAATTTGGTATAATTATCAAATTATTTTTACTGTAAACTTTCAGGATGTAACTATTTGTGATCTTGCAGGACAGTACGGGAAAGTTGTCTTGCAATGAAACAAGATAGTAGTAGTAGTAGTAGTAGTAGTAGTATTTTGAAATCGGGTTGCATCACGCACATAAGGAGAATCTTCAAAGATGTTCTTCTCTCTAATCTCAAACATGCACACGCTACAAAATTTGAAAATAATGTTGCATGACACACTACAGGATAGTGAGAAAAAACTAGAGAAGAAGGCTAAATGAGTCTGGATGAGAGAATGGTTGGGGAGACGGCGTCAGTACGTGTTGTCTATTCTTCAATGAGGGCTGGAGTTGAGATTTTAACTGTCAGTTTTAATATCTGTCAACAGGAGTATGCTAGCTAAACTAACATTAGTAATAATCTCAATTGTAACTCCTAAATATGGCCTGACCATCTGTATCGACCCAGGTCCAGGACCAGAATCCTCCTACCATTGTTGGGAGGGGTGAATCAAGGTTAAGTGGGCCCAGAACCCCTGTCATCTGTGCCTGGTTTAAATAAAGATT
Organism: Seriola dumerili; assembly: GCF_002260705.1. Lineage (NCBI taxonomy): Eukaryota > Metazoa > Chordata > Actinopteri > Carangiformes > Carangidae > Seriola > Seriola dumerili. The sequence goes on along the minus strand of NW_019176953.1, from coordinate 129,649 downwards.
AACAATAGAAAAGGGTAAATAAAGTGCAGAGCCTTTAATTTAATCCTGTGGAGCTAGAAATATGTGTGACATTGCACATTTATCGTTAAAAAATTCAGCAGCAGCAGTGACAGAGTCTGGGTTAGAGCAAGGAGTCAGTAAGTTAACACTGTTACATCTTATTCAGTGTAATCATTCATTGTTTAGCAGACTTGAATTTCCTTATCAGAGGTGGTTGGATTCCTACTTTTTGTCCTACATTAAATTTTCAAATATATTTATTCAGCTGTAGCCTGATGTTATATATTTTACAAAGCCAGAGAGTGTATAGATTTTATTCTGAGCTGAGGATGAATCCACGATGTGTGATATTTGAATATAGGGACAGAGATCAATGGAAATGACTGCTCTCCGATATGCACTTTGATATCGAAAGTTTGAATGAGGAAATGAAATGTTGTGTCAGAAAGCTTCTCCAGGCTCGGCAGGAAGAGACACAGAGAAACTCAGGGTTTGTTGGAAAAAAAAAAAAAACCTGCCAGCGAGCAGTTTAGTTTCACAGAGTAAGATACCACAGTAACTGCCTCAGCGTTAAAGTGATCTCAGTCTCTTGAACTGAGAACTCAGCGTTTCCTTCAACTCAAGAGTTAACGAACTCACAGTTTTCACTAAACCTGCCGCTTTCTGTACTAAACCCCTGTTATTCAATGCCTTGTCATTACAGTTACTTAGTTGTTCCATATGTGCTTCATGAATCATGAAGATAAAAAAAAAAAAAAAAGGAAAAAAAAAAAGGAAATTTGTTGATGGAAATAAGTTACCTGTGAGGCATATACTCTGTAGGTTTCACAAATTTTCAGGTGTGTTCCCTAATTCAGTGTAAGTTAAGTTCATAAGCAATGTTTATGAACACTGGAGTACATCAGGACTATATATTTTAAATTAGCTGAGAAATAATCCAAATTAATTATAATTTTTTTTCATGGGCACTCATTGAGCCCTCACTTTCTTCCCATTTTCTAAACAATCTTTGTTCATTACCCAAGACACCCAGAGGCATACAAGACACAGTCCAGACAGAGATGTCTTACCTTGGTCCTGGGACTTGGCAGGAGCCTAACTCTTGAAGTTGTCATCCTGGGAAAAAAAAAACACAACAGAGCAAAAGCATGAAAAATAAATGTCGCACCCCTGAATGTACAGAGAAAGACAGACAGAGAAAATATGTGTTGGTTTATTCAAATGTGTGCATGCCCACCAGATTGTCTGATTATTTGTCAAGTTGTACGTATGCATCACTAGGCTACTGAGAATGAAAATAAAACAATGTCAGCGAGATAACAAGATTAGTGCAGCTACTTTGTAACCCTCTTATTTCTTTCAGACTTTATTCCCTCTGTTATTGCAATACAAATATTTAAGGAGCCTTAAGGATTGTCTGTTTTATCTCTCCAATATCCTAATTTGTAACGTGTCAACAAACCACACCACAAGACAAAATGAACGCCAAGTGGTATTAGTGTTCCCAGGTTAAAACACTGTGGGCATACATACAGAAGAGTGTACATGACTGCTCGAACAAGAACATCCACCCCACAGTTACGCTCTGTATCTCACAGGGTGTAAAAATTCAGTTTACCTGACTGAGATGGTTTTTGATCTAAAAAAAGTGAATGATGCAGGATTTATGTTTTGCTGCCCTAGTCTGTAATCAGATTGGCTTATCAGGTCCACCAGTTCAACAGGAATTTAGAGAGAGATTACAGTGATTTGTTCACCTGATTATCTCCACTCCCCAGACCACTGATCTGTCCCATTGAGATGAGACAAATCACAGAGAATTAGCCTCCAATTACACTCTGTGCGCAGGGTAGCCTCTCTTCATCTGTCATCCTCAATTAGCTGCACAAGCAAATGTTTGAAGTTAAATACTGATTAGAGGGTTGTACTCTGAAAATGATTCCCCTCTCCACCCACCTACACAGCAGCCCTCTATCTAATGTAGCTTTCAGTGCTTTTTTCCCCACCAAGGGCAGAGCGTTGGCGTGATTACAATCTAACTGGTGTATGACTAAAGTGTGCGTATCAGCACCTGTACTTTTCTTATATATCACAGTTGTGTGCTGCATGTGCTAGAGATGGGAGTTTGGCAAACAGACGTGTGACGTGTGAGTTGATGTGCTGCAGTGGGACGCTGTGTGGGACTCAATCAGTGGAAAATAAAGACGGGTTTTCAACATTTCTCAAAAAATCTTACATGTGTTAACAATCTGTGCCAATATGAGAAGTCTTACTGATAAGCAGAATTAGCAGGATCGATAACACCTGCATGATCCCAAAAATGATAAACAATACTCTGCCCTCAGGTTGATGATTTTGTTTTGCATGTTAGTTTTACTGGAGGAGGTAGGTAATCACAGGGAAGAATACTTCTTACATACACATTCTTGTCACACATCAAACATAACTGAAGTTGGTGTAACTGCTTAGTTTCACACACACGCATGCACGCACGCACGCACGCACGCACGCACGCATGCACGCACGCACACGCGAATACTGTGGTTCCTTAACAGCTGTTAGCTAAGAAAAGACGTCTGTCAAAATCCAGAACCTCTGCTTTGTTCTTGACTAAGATAAAGGGCCCCTAGTTCATCAAAGTGGTTCAGATGACTCAGAAAAAACATTTCTCCCACTGAACGACGACACAACTGCTCAGGTTGAAAAGAACTGCTCTGATTTTTTTTCACCAACAATTTGTTCTTGCCACCTCACCTCTCTCTGCTACGGCTCCATTTTGTCCGTCTCTGCCTTAAATATTCTCCCTCTTCTTGCCATAACACTGCTTCTGTCTTTAACATCTGCAGTTACACTGACAGGCATGCAAATAGACCCCTCTAAAAACACATAAAGCACAAGGTACATCGATGCCCTTCAGTGGTGTACCTGCTCACCCTGGGGCCAAATGAAATGTTCCACTATATTGGGATTTTACATGCACATACACACACAGGTCTAGTTGCAGTGTCTACACTTCAGATAGCACTTTGAGAGAGTCGTATCTGTGTCAGCAGGAAGTATGAATGACATTGGCCACTTATTCACTGGCTCAAAATTACACACTTGTGCCAACGCTGAGCTGTGATCATAGGTGTCGTCACTGTGCAGAGGATAACCTGTGAGGTTGAACCTGTGATATTGCGGTCCTGCTTACGAGCAGGGGCCAAACTGTGACAGACCCTACACTTAACTGAGCAGTGTTACTGTGCTACAGTGATTGGATTGTGCGGTCATGCAGGTGACTTGACAGAAACGGGAATTTTGAAAAGCTTCTGTGATTTATACTTATGTTTCACTCGTGCATTTCTATTCTTACTTTCATACAAAAAGATAGGACCCTTTCTGTTTCTACCCAACTTCCATTTCTTCCATTTACCACACAATATGAGCTGTACTTGCTGTGTTAAGCTGCTACTAATGCAAACAGAGTCACTGGGTCACAAAAGCTTTCAACTGAATCACCAGTGGATGGCTTTTATTGTGAAGCAGCTACCTGAAATAGCGTCGTCACTGAGGTTATCAACTGACTACTTGCCGATTGAAACATAAACAGTATAATTACCATTTTTGAGAGCTTTTTTTGTTTTTGGTCAAGGGATCAACTTTAAATGTAAAAGATGCAGCTGCCATGGTGAGCTAGTTACATAAAGAGGTGCAGATAACAAGCGCTGTTAGAAGTTTTATCAAGAAAAGCAACTTTTACAGCGCTGCTCTGTTGTAAATGTAAAACAACTGTCACTGTACCAGAATAAGAGGCTCTGATCAGTGTTGCTAATGGTATGGTGCCAACATCCCAACTGTATAGAAACAGTATATCAAAACCAGGTGGTGTTAATATTTTCGACTCGTGAGTAGGAGCTTTACCTGTTTCATTAAATAGCAAAAATAAACAGATCTCAAGAGACGAGGAGAAGGAATGTATGTTCTAAATGTTCAATGAGACAGACTTTTTGACCTTAAACTCTGTATTTGTGTGTTCTGGTGATGGGTTCGGGCCATTCTCTCAAAGATACTCTCTCCTGCAGTTCATTATACCACAAAACTTGAAGCCACCACTGATAATAGATCATACAGACTATTATAAGCCAAATCATTGTGATTTAGTGACCTGTTTCTATTCTAAATAGTTAACTCACACAAAACTGTCCATTATGTTAATGGATATTATTGGTGTGTTGGTAACAGACACTACCTGACCCACTATGAAAATGCGGTGGATGTCTTTTGTCAAATATTTATGAGGCATATCACCCTAGTGCAGGTTAAGAGATGAGCAGCTAGTTTGCAGCAAGTGTCGCTGCAGCATAGATCCTAATTATCTCTCACTGGGCAGTGTAGTGACTGTAAAACAGACAAAGAAGAACCAAGTTTCATTCTGGTTATCAAATGGCAGTTTTTTCCCCCAATATTTGCAATAGGTATAATACAATAGCCTATTTATGCATACAGTACATAGACAATAATGGACCAAATTATGACTGACCAGCTACCCAAACTTGTAGGCTACTGTATGTTCTGTGCATTTAAATCAGCAACATCTCTGCGATAAAACTTTGAGAGAAACTCTAAAATGTCAGGGGCTTTGAGGAAGGTGCTGCATTGTATTTTTAATATAATATACCATGGAATATAAACACAGTGGTTGTATTTACCTCTGCTTCCTTTAAATGGTTGCAGGAGAAAGGGGAAGAAGAACGTACAGATAAAAGAAAGGTCAGTGATAACAGTATGCTGTATGTCTATCAGATATATTATAACCCCCCACCCCACCCCTCGCTATTCATTGTGGAAACTGAAGTCAAGGCAGATTCATTAAATTGAATACCACTGCCCTGCTACACACACACACACACACACCTGGGATGCAGAGGACAGATAGCCTATTTGATGTGACATGTAATTCCAAACACATCGAGGGCAAATGATACAAGCTGAAAGAGAAAGGACCAGAGTGAGACTGTAGAGAGTGATAAATTCCAGGAGAGAAGAGAGACAGGCAGCTTCCTGTCCTTCCCTCATCTATTTCACTGCCTCAGATATATCCTTACTACTGGACAACCACATATATCTATGAGCATGATGCATTATGCCCATTAATTAGCTCTTTAAGAGCTAATTATTAAGAATAATTGATGGCGTGTCTTTGCATGTATTAGATATTGAATTAATAAATTATGAGAGTGGAATTTGTTAAACTGACAGATTTTTTTTTCTGTACAATCTAGATATTCCTCTAATTTGGATGTTTCTGTTTAATGTTGACCTTACTTTAAACCGTGGGCAGAAACAACCCCTGTGTAGAGTGTGACAAACCTTTTCACAAGCTCTTTTCAAACAAACAGTACTTACAGAGGCACTCCAGAGGCACGGCAGTGCATTTTTATTAAGCCGAGGGACTCACAAGAGACAGATTAAAATAAGTATGGTTAAAATTGATGCAACAGAGGCTCAGATACCCTGACTTTTAGTCCATATGGTATACTGTAAATCAAGCTCCAAAAACACAAGCTCCTGCAGTTCCCATAATGCCAATTAAGAGTCTTTCACGAGAAGCCCTCTGCCTGGAAACTGCTCGAGTCTTCCAAACTCCTCATCCTAAGTTTGCAACATGTTTTTTGTTAAAAAGTTTCAGAAAATAACTGTAATGACATCACTAGGGTTATTTTGTAAAGCTCCCTACAGAGCCACAGATGACATTGCTCAGCAATTTTCACAGGTAAGTTGTACTACTCATGACAAGTAAACCAATCTTCAAGTGTAAAATCATTGGTGGCTGATGAAGTCAGATCCAGCACAGGACTGCAGCTGAGGCGCTGATGTTTGAGATGCTGTTACAACTTTCATAGTGGTTGCTACAAGCGCTCTCGTTATTCTACCTTAGTCTCAGAAATGACCTTTCTTTTGCCAGAACCCTGTTAATGTTTAAGTATGCTCATTTCAAAAGTAGTAATTAAGCCTTCCCCAACTGCGCCCTGGTGTCACTCAAACCCTTCAAAGTGATTACAAGAACATAAAACTTCCTTTTGTGATCGTATCCTCTTTTTATTGACCCTGTCTGTTTCCTCTCTCTCAACTAATAAAAAACAGAGTTATATCCATGTATTTCATCCCTCACCCTCTGAAGCCTGGACAGGGACGTGTGAGACAGATTTAGAATGCCATCAAATTGAATAATGCATTTGCTATCATGTGCTACATTACAGTGGTAAGAGAGCCGGACTGTGGCAAACACAAAAATGGCCAAACACTGGCAGTTACAAACATTCACAGTCTTCTAGTCGTTGCTGTAATGGCTATGGAAATTGACACACAGAGAATGAACTACAAAATTTACTCAGCAGTGGACAGTGTATGAAATCACATTAATGACTAATACATTAATTAATTAATACATTTAATGACTCATTACTATTCTGTTGTCATCTGTCAAGTGAGGCCAGCCAGGAATAAATACCAAAGATTCCAAACAGGATTAAATGATTGAGTCACACAGGGTTGAATAAAACAAATTAGACTGTTGAATGCTCTTGACTGCTTAATGAATAATGAGAATGATATTTGAAGCAGTTTGCTAACTTTCTAAAACTAAGTTAAAATCATTATGAAATGAAAGCTGGCACTCAGTTGACTTGATTAGACAGTCAATACGCCCAGTGTTTGCATAAAGACGGGGCTTCACTCACTGAGTTTTGCCACTGATTTGTATAAGCCAGATGGCCCGGCTGACATCCTTCCTGTGTTTCTGCAGGTAACATGCATCCGTTACATTCTGGCAACAGCTGCTGCATCAGCTGGACAGGGTGTCCTGGGACAAAGTGGGGAATATTTTAGTCCTCTGTATCTATTAAGTGATAGACTGATATAAGCCATTTGGAAGTAGCTCATTTGCTGCTTTCATGGCACAGTTAATCGGCAGATTAGATTTGGAGATGTGACAGCATGGATTTGGTTGGATAGATGACTAGATTTCACAGTGTCTGGCTCGCACAGCTGCAGAGACGCTGGATTAAAATATGATCTCCCCAAGAGGACATTTCATTAACCTCAGAAACTCTGCGCTTCTGCACAACTATCACATACCGAGACTAAGGAAGTAGACTTTAAATAGCTGAAGCCTTTATGTATTTTGCTCATATACAGTATGTATTGTGTGTTGTGTAGATCATAGCACATTATATCCCTTAAGCATAGTTTCTATATGAAATCATGAAACTTGAATTGATAAACTGACTCACCTAAGAATTCTATTATAAGAAACTATATTCATGTCAAAATGTGAATCCATATGTCCAATCAAGTCACTATAGCGGCTTGTTTTTATATGTTTATGTTGTATTTTGGTGTCTCTGTCAGTGTTATTGGCAAAGAGAATGAGGGAGAAAAGACAGAGAAAATCTGGGTGTTGCGGCGTTGAAAGTTTAATGATCGGCGGCTCACACTGCCTCAGAGCTAGATAATTATGATAACACACACATACACACACACACTCTGCTTAGCTTAAGGAGGCCACAAGGGAGTCATTACAGTGAACTATAACTCCCACAAAGTAGGTTACTTACTGTGCAACTACACAGTACAAATTAGATCTCTGACAAGTGATGTTAATCATACTGTTGTGTTCAAATATAAACATTGTAGTTAGACTTTTCAGAGCAAGAGATATACCACTGCAGTGGAAAAAACAGCACTTGATATAATCTGAAAATCCAATTCCACAGCAAGATAGATGTGTTACTGTTTTGAATTTTGTTTACTTTTTAGGTGTGTGTGTGTTTGTGTGTGTGTGCGTGTGTGTGTGCATTTCTGTGTGTGCGTGTGGGTGTGTGGGAAGGGGGGGGGGGTGTGGTTGTACATACACATTAGTGCTGTCAGCGAATGTTCTTAATTTCATTATATAATTGAATTGTAACAAAAAAAAAAAAAGCTGCACTGAAAGCACTGCATGACAGGAGTCACACAATATCACTTTCATTGATTGAAAATAAAATGTAGGTAAGACTGAAATGAGCAAATAATTCAGCAAAAACCGTGTGGTAATGATGGCAGAGAGTTCGCAACCCATCTCAGCTGCAGCAGGGGAAAGTGAGTTGCACAATCTAAAAGGCGATGTTTGTAAATACTTCGGATTTTAGAATTGTGGAACCTAGAGATAAAGGTTATGTTAGCCCACCATTCCAGTACTAACTTGAGGACACATCTGCAAATATATCCACCCAAATGGCCAGTAGTAGGTAAGAAGTTATGTCTGTCGTTGTATTGGTTTGAGCTCTCATGGACATATTGTGCAAAAATAGATAGTCAAACGGTTTGAATCTAATCAAACATCATTTTTGGCTAGGCTAGTACTCATTATTATCATCAGTATCAGTATCATGTGGTGAGGCATTCTGAGCCTCTGGTTATTCAAAGTTTATCGCAGTACAAACTTGTGGATATACTGTGAATAATAATGATGCCCAAATATTTGTATTAACAATAAACAAAACGAGATGAAGAGCTTTAAAGCTTAGAATCACACGTACATCTGTATACATGTATGTATATATGTATTGTGGAAACAGGTTGTGTGAGTTTTTGTGTGACAAAAAAGCTGTTTAACATTACATGTTTGCCCAGAGCTGGCCAACAATGAAATAATTGTACAAAAACAGTCCACAGACACCCACAGCAATCAACTGAGGCCTTGTGCCCCGTCCTACATCTTGTTTCCCAAGCCCAGATTGTTTTGTATTCCTAGGTGAAATTCCTGCTGAATATTGAATATATTTTTTTCTTCACACACACACACACACACACACACACACACACACACACACACACACACACACACACACACACACACACACACACACATATATATGCATTCTATGCTTTATATAATTAATACATTATGATTAATATAAGTAGTAGTAGTTGCCCCAACTGAACTTGTTTTATTCATGGGTCTCCAGCCTTGCCCAACTGCTTCCTTTCCTCTTTCTTTTCCCCAGTGTCTCCCCCATGCTTCCTCCTCCTCATCCTGCTCCTCCATTTCCCCTTTGTTCTACACTGTGTATATAGGTACTGTTGTAGGATCAGCTTTATCTAGAGAAATGCAATTGAGAAAGAAATGGAGTCTTGTATGGAAGAAAGATAGGCCAGCTTGGAAAATGGAGCAAAGGCAAATATGTACAGAATAGGGATGGTGAAAGGAAAAGGGGGTAGAGGTATGAAGGTTAAATGAAACAACGACGACACACTAGCGGAAGGATTAAATGTACACTGAAAGAAATAAGATATAAACTCAGGTTGAAGTGTGAATTCCTGTGCATATAGGACACAGGAGCTTTCAATCACTATGAAGCACGCATGGCTATAGTAAACGAAGACACTTACTTCAAAAGTCCACAATTCTCCATACATTTTGGGTAGTGGCACAATTGCAACTTTTTCTGTACAGCTCAAGCTGATAAAAGCTTTCTTCCTGTTGTCATGTTTAGGTTTTATTGGTGTTGTTGAAAATCCTTCTGGGAAATGCAGAAAATCAATAAATGAAATAGAGAAGGAGAGTGAGGTCAAGGTATAGTATAACTGAAAAGATGAATTGCAAGTTTTACTGATCTGTGATTAGACTGAATGGTGATGTAAATCAGAGTGTGAGAAGGTGAATTTTTCTCATATTTAGGCTTTAAAAACCTTTATTTAAGGTTAGGTTTATGGTCAAGGTAATGCTACTACAAATTTGGAAGGATTCTTGGTTTCTAACAATGTACCACATACTAAAAACTCTGAGTATGAAAATTCAACACATTTGTTACACACAGACCAATTGCTTATGCAAGGACTTGGTGCTCATTTCACTACAATTTGGGCGACAAGGTTGTTTTCCATCTGTGTAAACCTTAAAGAAGCTGATACAGGAGTAAAGAGATAAAGGACGGAAGAGTAGGGATATCTTTGTGACTGGCAGATTTCTGCATCAAAACAATAGCAGAAAATATTGTGGGCTTGAAAAACAGTGGACTTTCTCATAACTAACTGTGAATTATGTGATCAAAAAGATTAGGCCTACTTTCCTGCAAACAGAAACAAGCCTGAGTGAAAATTGTGCAGGTGAGAAAATAAGTGAGAATTGAGTATGAGTGTTGATGTGCTGCTGATGCAAACTATTTAATTTGTTTTTTCTGTCTGTTTGCTGACCTATGCCTTTCTCTACTTGTGTGTCAGCTTGTGTGGTGTGATTAAAAGTCATGCATGTTTTAATTTTGTTTGGTTCAGTGATTATTAAACACCTATGCTAATTTCCAGCTCTTCACTTTTATTTTTGGGCCCTAGTAGAGTAGTTCTGCATTCACAGTTTCAAAAAATATTATTAGGGAGACAAAGCTGTTATGCAGCCCCTCAGTTGAGCCTCTGACTGAAACAAGCAATAGGCCAAGCTCAGAATATCTTCTGATTGATTCAACTTCTGGAAGACTGATGGGGGAGCACAGTATCCAGTGCTATAGTGAAAGCTCTGAAAGCAAACTGTAAAACAAAGTAACTAGTTAATAAAACTAAATAACATATCATAATTGGAAATGGCAACTTCTCAAATAACCTCAGACAAACTGACCCCTAACTTGAATTTGAGAAGAGTTGCCAGCCCTTATAAGCACATACAGCTGAGTATCATCAGCATAACAGAGGAAATTAATTCCATGACTGCGAATAATTTGGCCAAGACGTGAAATATAAAGAGAAAAAAGCAGAGGGCCAAGAACAAAGCCCTCAGGTACTCCATATTTCACACCAGAATATGTTGATAAAAGTATTATAGGAGACACACTGTGTTCTGTCAGACAAGTATAACTTTAACCAGATGAGGGCCAGGCCAGACACTGAATTCACTTACCAGTTTGTCTAGGAGTTCACATTGATCTATGGAATAAAAAGCTGCAGTGAGGTCAAGTAAGAAAAGAGGTGGAATCTGCAAGACTGATGATATCGGGAGTATCCGTCATTTCTAAGGTAACATTATGAGAAAGGAGCTATTCTAGCTGACGGACCGTCTCTAACTAACACAAGTCATCATAGATGATGTAGCGTTGGCTGTAGGGCTAATTTCATAAGATGGGCTAAGCTATCAGAGCAGCATGCAAGCTACCACCTAACACAAATAAAATTTACACATGAAAGTAACGTGCATCATGGGAAGCTAGCTTTGTTTAAGGGTGTGCTAAACTAGCTGGTAGGTGGGCATTTCAGGAGCTGTGTTTTCTGTGGGAAAGAATAACTCCCTTTGAGGTGGATTTGGGCTTTGTAACTTAGCAGACTGTTTATATGCACAAAAAAGCCAAGCAATATAACACACTTAAGGGAAAAATGCACACAAAATCAGTAAGAATATCAATATCAGAGAATGCACATATTTTTGACACTGAAATATGTTTAGAATCTTACACACATGTTGTAGAGTACAGATATGTTTCCTAACCCCACATGGCCCTGGAGAGTAGCTCACATAGGCACTGAAATACTTATAACTTATAATTAGACATGTACATTACACAGTTTATGGGTGAGGTGAGCTCTACCAGTGAGGTTTCAGCTATAAGAACATAAATCGTGTTTGCCGTTGCTGAGGTGTTTTGGCGCCATTGCTAGCAGTCTCAGCTATCTGCTCCTGTTCTCACACATGGCTTGTATGGCCCTGATGCCTCCATATCGTCTCTGTGGTGTGAAAAACAAATATGTGGCTGTTGGTTTTTCTATCTGTCTATGTCTGCTCCTGAAAGAACTCAACAGCTTGCTCTGAACATTTCTGTTTCATTTTCACGTCCCTCCTCTAGCTGACAGATGCTAGTATGCCATAACTGCTGAGAGGGATATATATCTTTAAAGTGAAATAATAAGGTCTTAATAGTCCAACTGTTCCTCCTGAGTGTGATGTGTGCATATGAGAGACAGAAAGGGAGTGAGGGAGGGAGGGAGAGAGAGAGAGAGAGAGAGTTTGTGCACCTTAGTGCTGATATGCCTGCCTGTCAGGTTTTTTCAAATGAATCAAGAAAAGCAAACAGTGACATTGTCAAATTAATCACAAACATAATTTCCCAGGTTTTCACAATTTTATAAAGTTCTCATTCATAAAAACAATATTTAAGTGTAGGCTATAAATGAACTAAACTATGAGATATGCCAACACCTTCTGTCACTTTTTTATGACTGAAGCTTGAGAAGACATTGTCTTTATGTGACAATGTTTTTCTGCATAGTCTCTATTAAATTAACAAACAAAAAATAAAATTTAGTCCAGGCCATGGTCAAACTAAATTTGTTAAGTTGATTGATTAGTTTGGTTGTCACTGAAAATTGAGAAGTTAAAAAAAAAAAAAAAAACTCTTGCTTGCTTGGCTTTTCTGTAGGTCAAAGAAATGGTATTTGTTGTAAATGCTGAGCTCAGCCAAAATCCCAAGCAGCCAATATTTTCTTCCTTTTAGAAACCCTTAAATAAGTAATCTTATTTATTGATGTAGCCTACAGTGCATTTAATGATCAATAACTCACTGCTAGTGTAGAACTGTTTAACAACAAATACGGAATTAATTTTATAAATCCTACTTTTTCAATTAGGGGTCCCCAAACTTTGAGAGCAACAGAGAGAGAAACTATAAGGATAAAATGTTTCCAGGCTTTGCAGTCATCTATGCTTGTTGAATGTAAAAGATTAAAATGAAGATATCAAACTTTTATTGCAACTGAAACCTGAACAACACAAAATTACATTTTACAACAGTAAGTATAAGATTTCCTCAGGAAATAAGGCCTAGGTGTATGTGCATGTGTTTGTTTATGTTTCTGAGGAGAATACTGTATGTGATCACATATGTAGGTAAACGCCATCATCCACCATCCATGTTTGTGGTAAGGGTGGAATATAACAAACCACATCTAGCCTAGATGCCTGGCATGACTATGATTAAATATACCTGTTGATTTGGTGAAGACAATTCTAGATGAATAAATACTACAAAGCACTTCCTTACTCGACTTTTAAGGAAGCTTAGCTCTATACCATGATATACATTTTCTCTCCAACTATTCCCCACTTCTAATTAGTATTTATGTATCCCTTGGCCTTTGAAATAGTAAATTTAGCCATTTAGCCGCCATAATCTCGAGTAAATCTGAGACATCTACAAGATGTGATACTGAAAACCAATTATTTTTACGGCTACCATTTCTAAAATTCTAAGCTCTATACTATGTCTATGTTGACATCTGGCAACTTGTTTTAGTGATATTCATTCACAGCCAAATACCAGACAGATTATGTTTGCAGCCTGTAGGTTGAGTTATTTATAACATTTAAGAGGAGGACATCAGGACAGACACCGGTGGACCTTCGTAATGACCTGCCTACCTTCTCACCAGTCCATCCATCATTCTAACCATCCGTTATCACTGCCTCACAGCTCGACTGGTCTTACTGTCACTGTTTCTCGAACACAAACTCCACTGAGATTCTAACGAGCCCTCATGGGATGCAACTTTCCCAGTGGGAGAAATGAACCATGGGAGACCAGGTTTTCCCAATCAACAGTTAAGAATTCTGAGTTAAGAATTTAAGAATGAGTTACTCAGCAAAATTATTTTTGTGATGTCATAAAGAAAGTTTCTGGCCAACAGCGTATGAGGGCAGAAATTCCACACAAACTGAGCCTGTTCATGACACCTCCTCTCTTATTAGGCTTCCTCACACACACATTTGCTACCACCAGAGCACCATGCGACTACAACAGGTGTCTTATGACTAAGAAGTAGTCAAAAGCACTGTAGCTGGGATGTGCCGATGCAGAGGAGCAAATGTGATAAAAACTGGCCTACTTTTCTGGAGAACAGACCTGTGTTGACACGAGGAAACAGTGGCGTATTGCGACACATTGCATATTGCATGTCAACCCACAATGACATGCGTCAAAACACCACAGTCATGCTGTCACAATCACAAATTGTCATTGGTAATTTTTGGTTGGTTGCAAAGTTTCAAGAGGATGGGTCTTATGTGAGTGGGCCCAAGGGAAGATGCCAGAAGAGAGAGGTACAAGTATACAAAGAAGAAGGTGGCAATTTGCTGAAAGCACAAAGCTCTGTTTATTGACACTGTGACAGACAATGAAAGACAACCCTCATCCCTGACGGATGTTGGTTGTGTTTCTGTCTGTGTCTATTTGTTGAACCTAAATGAACTGAAAACAATGCTGAGTCAAGGAAATGGTTAACAAGATGAGAGGAAAGGAGTGGACCTGAGCAGATTGGCCTCCTTAACCATATATATGTGTGTGTGTGTGTGTGTGTGTGTGTGTGTGTGTGTTGCCACAGGGATTTAAATAACTGTGGTCAATCATGAAAAGCTAATGCATAGAAATTTAAGAATGACCTGATGGTGGCTGCTGTCTTTGCATGAACATTTTTGGAAACCTGATTTGGTTATGTTGATAAGTTTGTCCACTCACAGTGTCCCAGGCGGTGTAGATCCAATCTATCCAGGTCATCTGCAGACATTCAGCCCACCATAATCCACTCTATTCACAGGACCAGAATTTGAATTTATTGAGTTTATATCTATCATTGTAAGGGAAAATACCAGAGGTGCTGTAGTGGTGGAAATTGCCTGCAAAACTCTCAACACACATAAAATAAACACACAAAACACTGACGTGTTGAAGATTAGAATGTATTGTATACAATACAGGAGACAAACCTTATCACCAAAAGTCAGAGCGAAAAGTCTCCTCTAAGGAAAAATAAAATATACTTTTATAGTGTTCCAAGTACAAAACAGTGAAATGTCACTGGCTCTCTGCCCATCAAAAAATCACATTTCAACACCTATGAAACCAGTTGGCAAAAAGCCATATGCAGTTCATGCACAGAAATTCCAGGAAAGAGGCCGTCTTGATATAGAAACACAGAACATCTGGTTACGATTCACATAATATCTTCCCCTTCTTCAGCTACATGAATTCCAACAGGCATATAATCAAGTGATCAAAGGCACATAGTAGTAACATAGTGAATAAATGATAAAACTCATGAATCATGCTAGTTTACTTTCACACTGTTGGTGCCTATTAAACCAGCAGAGGACACAATTGGGAGAACATTGATTTTCCCTGCTTGTATGTATGAAAATTCTTCAATTTTGTGTGATTGCAGTGAAACCTCTGATTGGTTTGGTGTCATTAATATTGGTAAGACAGTGTGATTGTATTAGCATAGACAAGGGATGATGTGGTGGTTAGAGAGCCTGTCCTGACTCCAGATGATCACTAGCTTTACAACAGTCAATATATCCGTTCCAGCTGCAGAGCTTCTCCACCTACCCAACACCCCTGCCCCACATTGTTTGTATGCTGCAGACAGAGCATTATAGGCTCACTAAAATATTTGAATGTAGTTTTTAATCTCACGATTTACATATTTTACTGCCATTCTCATTACCCACTGCAGAGAGAATAATAGATGGAGGTAGAGAAAGTGCTGTGAGGAGAGAGTCTTAAATATGTGAATAGAAAACCATGTGAGCAGCTGGACTGCTGTTTATCTTATAAATTGGAAGAAAAAATGACTTCATAGAGTCCTTTCCTCTTTGTTGACACATTGCTTTTTAAAGTGACTTTTATGTTGCACTGTCAGAAAGTGTGTGCTGCATAGTAATAGCGCTTAAAGTTCAAATCCAAACACATGTATATATATTGATACACAGATAATTAATTCTTGCAGGAGAAAATTAAGGAAAACAGAAGAGATGATGATTTCAGACTCCATTATTTGCATGTCATCAGTGCAGACCTTAGTAGATGAGATGAGATCCCTGCCATTATTATAATTAGGAGGAACTCATGGTTATGTAGAGTAATTGACAAAATTTTGATCTGATCTCTTTGCCACACAGTTAGCAATATAGTCATACCAAAATATGCAAAGTGGAGCCAAAATTGTCAATTAAATTCCACAGCAAGTGAAGAGCACTGTAACATTTTTTTCCATTGACCTACTACTTACTTGACTATTCTTTACAGTAAATAAACAAAACTCTACCAACACACACACACACACACACACATATATATACATATATATATATATATATATAGTGAGCCCTGAAGAAAATGCAGTTCCTTCGACATTCCTTGCTGCACAGGCTGCAATTTGGAATATAATTGTTGAGGGCAGTGACTTTATAGGAGAGCTGGTAACAGCAGGAACTGAGTCAAGAGAAGTATATAGGTTTGTACGGGTTTGTATAATGCTGAACATCTCAGCACCAAGTGCACACAGCTTTGGTGAGTTGTAATACTTTAATTTATATGGCTGACAGTTACTTTGGGAACGTATAAAAGGCGGGTAGGCGAGAGAAGGCAAAATCTTTGTCAGTGTCTGACTTAAGAGTACAGGTATACACCTATTTCCTGGAGGCAGTATGTACCAGTGTAAACGCTATTCATAACAAGCCCACAAAAATACCAGTAGAGAAGATGAATTGGTTCATTTCTGGCCAACACTAGTCCACACACAAAGACAGCAAGGCAGACATGCCTCGAAGGAGAACATGACATTGGGTGAAGTGAAACATTGTAAGTGAAAAGCCAATGAAACAAATTTATCAAAACACCTGTTAAACAAGCATAAACTTGCAGAAAAGTGATATTTTCAGCTTTGCCTACAGTCTTCCATTCACTGACAGAAGGAGTTAATCATGGTAAGCTTTTTAGTCTAATAGTGAATTGCTAAGAATAAGATAAATCTAAAGCTCACTATATGTGTTTGTAGCCTAAATCTTTAACCCAATCTTCCATATATCTTAAAACTGAGCAAGTTGTCTACCAGTAGTAACTGATCATCAATGAATACACATCAGAGAGTGAGAGTAAGAGTGAGGACAGAGGATGACTGACTGATCGTGGTTTCTATGTTGCTGATCGTTTTTAAACTTCACCCAGTTCTTAATGCCAGGAATGTATTTAGTAATTTTAGTAATGTAATTTATTGTATTTCGATTTTACATTAAATTCCAGGGAGATACTACTGAGTTTATATTGTGACTTTGCTGTTGTAGATAGTGCTGAGGCTGCTTAGAAATTATAGCTGTGTCCCGATTCAGGGGCCACATCCTTCGGATGCTTTCATTACCGGTGCGCAATGAATCTTGGGATAGGTTGGACCACGAAGGATCCACCCGTTGGATTCTTCATTGCCCAGGAAAAGAAAGATGCATTTCTCTGCCGCATTTGTTGTAGACTTTGAAATATGACAGCCTAGTCACACCTCTGTGACGCAATCTGTCGTCAAATGCAGCCTCCAAAGAATGCAACCCCTGAACTGGGACACAGCTTATATTTTATCATATTTAACACATAAATAAATCCTGAATTTATTTAGTATCAATACAGTACTGGACAGATGCAATAATATTATGTCTTTAAAAAAATAACTGTGCCTGTTGATTTTTGTCTGTGTCCCTGCATTTTTTCATTTAAACCTAAGGTGAGATCAGTGTATTGCTTGTTTTGTCTGACCAACAGCCCAAAACATGAAGATAGTCAGTTCACCACAGGATAAGACAAACAAGCAGTAAGTACCCACATTTAATAAAGTGGAACATAAGAACGTTTCAGATCATTCTTCTTCATTCTTCGAGTGACTTATTGATGAACAAATAAATTCTTTTAGCTCTACCTACCACTACCTCATCATCATAAAGCTGAAAAAGTGAAATAGTAGAGTGTACATAACGTTTTGTTGGAAAGTAAAGTAACAAGGTCTAATGCCAGCAGGCTGGTGTGAGTCAGTCAACTCTTTTACAACAACTGCTCTGGAGCTGGTTCCTCCTCTTTGGCAATGGCTGAATTTTCATAAATCTATCAGACAGAGTAGGAAAAGTGTTGAGAGCCATTAGGGCTGGGAAATGTGACTTCAAATCAATATCACAATATTTCAAACTTTTACCCAGATTACGATTAATGAACAATTACTTCGGCAGTTATCGGTATTTCTCTTCTTGAGCCTTACACTCTTCATATTCTGTAATGTGATGTGCTCCAAGTGATTAAACAAATTGGTAATGTTAACTTTGGTCACTGAAATTGTTTTTCTGCAGTGTTTGCATTCGACACGGGGTAGTATTCTTTTAAAGGGACAGTTCATGAATGTTGGCATTGGGGAAAGTATTTAGGTAATTAACTGACGCGAGCAAGATAAAGTTGGTGAAAGGTTCTAAATGTCAGTTGTGATGCGTTTTTGGTCAATTGCACAGCCCTCAGATTCACTCTGACAGGACACTCAACTGTTACAAATACCAGCAGGTCACCTTCTTGTATGAGGCAAGAGAGGATAAGTAAACCAGCTGCTATGATCGAAAAACTCTTAGTTACATGATTAAATTTAAATATGTGGTGCTGACTTTGTTCCCTGGTGACTTTGACATCCTATACTAATTTGAAACCATTTGAATAGAGCAGAAATGCTGCTCCTCTCTTGTAACAGGATTTGAGCTGGAAGAAAACTTGTGATGTGGGATTTTGAAAGTGATTAGAGCCGCTTCAGACTGGAAAAGGTCAGACATTATCTGGGTATAAAGGTAAGATTTTATCCTAAAAGAAATTAATTCGCCTGTAGTCTGGTGCACACATTTGACAGAAAACACACTGAACAGAGATAAACTAGGCAAACACATTTGGGTCAGATTAAAATAGATCCTTTTTTCCTGCATTTCTTCAGTAAACAGGACAAAAAAAACAGGCTTCAAGCATTTTGAGATATTTTCCAATGTATGTGTACATCTGAAGCTACAGTCAATCTGCTGATTCCATTAGAAGTTTAGCGGTGTTCATTGACGTACCTCCAATTTTACTGAAGGAAATTATTTAAAAAATTTTGTAACACATAAGTGTGGGAACTTTCAGAGCTGAGTTTTACATGCAGTTTTCAACTATGTATCTGTACACAGATGTTCACAGAAGCGCTTCTTCTTTCAGTGTCTTTGTGTAAGTTCACCACTGATGATTTGTCACAGATTTTATTCACAGTCTCCCTTTTTTGTATTTGTTAAAAAATGTTTTTTTTTTAACAAATACAAATCTTTTCTACATATGCACAAACTTGAATTTCACATGCAGATTTATGTGACTTTACATAGGTTTACAATGGTTGATTTACAACTAAAAACTTTGGACTTATTTGTGAACATCACTTTATAAGCTCAATATCTTTTTATACCCTAATTTTAGTCCATACAGGAATTACATGATGGAAACCACCCCATATCCCACTGGCTCTGAAACAATAACAGTGCTTCTGACCAGCAAGAAAAAATCACCAGTGACATTCAGGCTGCAGGCCAAACAGCTAATAAGCTCTACCCTGCTTATCAGTATACTGCACTGTCTGCCAACCCCACACACACACACACACACACACACACACACGCACACACACACACACACACACACACACACACACACACACACACACACACACTTCACCAACAGACCTGAGTGTCTCTGCCTCCCTCCTTTTCCAACTCTGAGTCTGTGGTGCCTCCCTCTCCTTAGAATTGTGAGCCTTACATTTTAAACCAGTTAAGTGCCATATTGTTGTTGATAAGGAGGAAGATGAGGGAGTTGGAAAGAAGGGTGTGTGCCATATATTAAGAAAAGCCAAGTCAGGAGGTCATTTGTATGTGTGAGTGTATATTCTGACTGAGAACTTGAAGGATTGGGTAAGCTGCAAGGCTGAGTTGAAAAATTCTGTAGCTGTGATAGCTCTGTGTGTTTCTGTGAACATGTATAGAAGTAGTAGTAGTAGTACTATCAGTAGTATATGGAATTGCTAATGACTTATCCACAAGAAAAATGAGAAAGTAAACAAAGTGTGTGTAAGTGCGATACACATCAAGAGATGCTAATGTCTTGATCTCTTTCTTCAATCTGCTGTGTCCGAACACAAAAAGCTGTGGAAGGCAACAGTTCATTCATACTTGAAGCAGTTGGCTTGGCATTCACCTCTGTGAACACGTTACCTCACTGATGTCAACTGTATTTTTTGGCTGGACCGAAGTGGGGCCAGCTCTATAATCGCAAATGTCCCTGACTGACTGACTGATCATATCTCTACCATTGGTCAGCCGAATGCCACGTGACTAAGTTGGAGTTCTGCACATAGAAACTAGGTGGTAGAGGATGGAAGAGTAGGGAACAGTTGAGAAAATATTTACAAACTGGAGATGGTGACAGTTGTGAAAAGAAAGGAGAGAACAACGATAATGAAATGGAAAAGTTTCTCTGTAGAGGTGAGATACTGAGGGGAAACCAGAAAAAAGGCTTCTTCACTCTAAATTGTGATTAATTGAATCCACTGTGGTAATGATGCAGCGAGAACACACACAGGACGGACCACAGACATCCGTCTCGCAGTTTAATTACCATTCATCACATACACACATGGCTGATGATTGTCATTCTGTTTGAGGCGTGAGATCAGCGCTGTGTTTGTCTCTGTGCCGTAGGACTCATTTCTAGCACTAATGACTTAGCTGGTCCTTAATGGATGATAGAAATAATGGAGCTGTCATTGTCTACACTCACACTTCAAACAGAGATAGCAAAAAGTAACTATTTGGTTTTGCCTTCACATTTCTCTGTGCCTCTCCATGTGTAGATATTCTTTCAACAGGATGCAATGTTTGAGCATGGAAGCTATTTTTGGACCTCAACACTCAACAGTCCACTTTTTCAGAGCTTTCAACTGCAGCAGTCTTCCTCACAGAATGAAGCTGGACCAGGAGTCATCAGGTAATCTAAGTCAGCCACCTTAGTGGTTGTAATCCGTCTCTGTTTAAGGACGTTCTTTGGTACTGGATGTGGACCCCTCCCCAGTCAATGCTGTGACCAGTTGTGAGTGCTGTTGAAAATCATGAGATGCAGTTGAAATCTCAGAAAAAGCTACAAAACTGACCTTTTGAGTTGAGGTGTTTGTCAAAAACCACCACTCCTCTTTTAGACTATGCACCATACTTGAAATTGTAGTTCAGTGATTACTGGCAAAACATTTGCCTACTTCAGCGGCAAAATGATGTTGGAAAGCATTCATTGCTCTAATGTGAAAAACAGCTGTTTCTTTTCAGCTTTTATGAGAACAATAACTTTAAAGAGCTGCTTCATAAGCCTGATATTTTACTAAGCATAATGCTCTGGTGATGGGCTGGCCCAGTAAATTATGATACAGATGTAGAATCAAACAGAATAGCCCTCATTGTCATTGGAAGAGCTACAGATCATTCCCTCCACTGTAGAGTAGTAACTAAAGCTATGTGTTTGTGTGTGTTGTTGCTACGGCGATGGACATTTTACAGAATTAATTTGATCAGTTAAGGTTATTATATTGAAGGGATAATTGATAAGCTGTGGAAGTAAATTAAATTACATAGTACTAATACAGATCTAGTAATGCAGCAGGCAACACTTCTGACAGAATAGATTTTCACCAACATTCAAATAACATTAGATCAAAACATCTGCAACAGCAGAGAATACCAGGTGAAACAACGTATTTGCATATTCTCCATTTCCAGTATCGACACAGTCCTGCCCATTTTGCAAACAAATCCGTCTTGTGTGCGTCCTTGTGAAAAAATAAACCATACATCAATCTGTCAGGGAGAAGCAAACACTGGGCCACTGTTGCACATCAATCAAACCACTGGCCAGCTGTCCAGTAGAAGGCCGACTGACAGCGATGACCCCGCCCACCTGGTCAACTAGGTGACCTTTGAGTCGCCGTGACAAGGTGATGGATATCCTGTGCTACAGGAAGTGAAACATTTCTCCCCCACGCTGCAGGTGAGCTGACAGAATTGTAATTCTGATAAATAAAGCACAAACCTTTACATGTTAGTAGTAGTAACATATGAAATACACTGAACATACAATGAACATATTTACACCATGTGATTAGTATTTTAAAGTCCAATCAGAAAATGAATATGAATGAATGAATATTGAACACAGCGATGATAGGTGGGAACTACTCAAAACAGCTGCACAACTGCCACTTCTCTTGAAGAAAAAGAAAAAAATCAACCAGATTCAAAGAGATTCTACTGATTACACACACCATTGAGCGCTACAGCCATGTGCCACTGAAACACACACACAGACACACACACACAGACACACACACAGACACACAGACACACACACACACAGACACACACACACACACACACACACACACACACACACACACACACACACACACACACACACACACACACACACACACACACACACACACACAATAAAACTGCAGTGTCAGGTATCTGCAGTTTGTACCATTGTTTGGCTAGGGAAATGTTTTCCAGTCTCAGTCTCATCAATTATCTTTTACCTTCAAGCCTTTTCTCTCTCTCACACACACACACACACACACACATACACGCACGCACGCACACACGTACGCACGCACACACAATGAATCCCTTCATTCCACATTGCCTCTATCTAACTCTTTGCATTTTTTCCACTCATGGTTATGATGCTGCTGAATGCCTATAATTTCAATATTAACAGAAAAGGTACTGAAGCTGCTTCTCTTGATGGTGTCACATCTAATACATTGCAAAATACCTCAAGATTAAGGTTGTTTTTGTTTTTACAAACTGTTCTTAAGACGTAAATCATAGTCAAGTTTAACATTGAGTGAGGTTCACACTTTTACAAGCCTGTATTAAAACAATAGTTAGGTGCTCAGGTTGCACCAGGTTTTGCTTGCTGCAGCCATTCCTCCCATTCATACTGGCCCCAAGGAGATCTGTTCCCAGAGACACTTCAGTGTAAGTGATGGGAGACACATTCTACTGTCCTCGTTCTGTGCAAAAATATATTCCAAAGTCTATCAGACACTAGTATGAGACTTCAGGCTCAGCAAAAGTCTGAGTAAGTGAGATCAAGTGGATATCTTCCAAAGTTTCAGTCTTTTTAGTACAAAAACTCCTCCGTGTTACTTTCTCTCCAACCCAGCTCATCAGGGAAAGACTGCCCGGGCAAACACAAAGAAGGAATGTCACACTAAAAAGACTAACTTTGGAAAGTATGCACTTGATTTGACTAAATTGGAGTGTGGGAATCTGACTGAAGAAACTGAAATTCAACTGAAATATTTTTGCACATTATGGGGACTGTGAGTTTTGTGTGAGAGCATTAGGAAAGGACCTCTTAATGGCCAACATGAACAGAAGGAATTATTACAGCAAACAAAACATCTTCCAGCATTTCATTCAGGCACCTGACCATTTGACACACCTCAAAAATTTGGACCCTGTCTATTACACAACACCTGGATTGATGATGTTTATATGACCAGGGGATCAAACACCATCTGTTTCAGGTCCAGATCAGATATCAGCTATTTCTCTTTTACCTCTCTTTCTCACACACACAAACACACACACACACACACACACACACACACACACACACACATACACACACACACACACACACACACACACACACACACACACACACATAAAAAACACAGAGGGCTGGAAGGTCAGCCAGAAACATGACATCCAGCCAGCTGTTACCACATCACAGAGTGCCATCTAAGTGGGGGAGGGGTCATTACCTTTGATTAAAAAAGAAGGGGTGAGCAGTGAAAAAAATACAATATTAATACAGAAATCAACAAACTCACTGGCAGCGGATGTGCTGTTGAGGGTGATCTAACAGGTTAATATGAAAAATGGAGGGAGTGACATCATCAGCCTCTCTAAGGATTGTCATTGGATGATTGAAGTAGAAGTGAGAAACAAAAACCAACTGTCAACTGACTGTATCAAGACTGGAGATGTGGAGCTGTCTATGGTGCTGAAATATAATTTCTGCAGATGAGCAGAGCAGCTAGTACACAGCAGAGACACATGATGATAACACTATGCTTTACACTTAAACAATTACACACAATGGATGATGGCGAGGTTAGATGTTCTTTTGACACTGGTACTAATACCGGTTTGTTGACTTTGATAATAGTTCCTAAACAATACTGTTTTTAAATACCTTTATTATGAAAGGTATAAAAACATGATGTCTTCAGTGCTGCTGTATTTGAAATGCATCTTTAGTTAAATGTTTCAGCTTGTTGGCGAATGACTAATTAAGGAAACTGATTAAAGTATGAATCCCTAGACGTTAGCCAATTGAATTGGTCCTCTTCAGTCTGAAAGTCTGCCTGAATTTGAAAGCCATTACCACTTTAGAGGAATGTGAAAAAAGTGTGCTAAATAGTAATTCTACAGTACTGTAGCCCAGTCTACAAGGGCAGTAATAACTATACATTTTAAATACTCCCACACATTTACTTCAAAACTTGGCAATTCTAAAAATACGAAGAAGTTTAGCATCACTTAACCATACTAGGTAGGTATACACACAAACACGCACGGACGCACGCATGCACGCACGCACACACACACACGCACACACATTAAATTAAGGGTCTGAGGCAAGGTAATTTTTCTAATTACTAATGCATGACTCTAAAATCTTTCACCCCAGGGACCTCAGAGATGTTAACCAACTGTGTATGTGAGATATCAGACTCTTCCACTGGTCTACCGGTATTACAGCTCAGAAAAAAAGTCACAGTTGAGACTATCCAGAAAGACTACTTTTCCCTTTTCTCTTCCTCTCTCTCCTTCCAAGCACCTGAGAACTGCACTGACTTATCACAGTTGACACAGTAGTGAAAGAGAGAGAAGAAAAGACAGAAAAAAGACCAAAAAAGAGGCAAAAGCTAAGGTTAAAGAGATAGAGAGACAGAGGTTGACAACAGAAAAAGAGAAAGGTGAATAGAGAGACGGAGTCATTGGTAGAAAAGAATAGGAGAGAGAGAGGAAGAGTGAGGAAGAGAACATGAGCACGAGAGAAACAGGGCAATATAATATGGCAGGATTTTATCAGTGATTAGTGATGCATGAAACAAGCAAGGGAAGAGCCATGAGAGTTAGAGGACAAAAGAGGACAAAGACGAGACGAGATGAGATGAGAAGAGGAAAAATGAGAAAACATGGAAAGGAATGGGAAACAGGAAAGAAATAACAAAGAATGATAATGAGTCAAGGCATCTTTCTGGTCAGTAACAACTGAAGAGCTCAGTGAGAAGGAGAAGGTGTGTGAGTGTTCGGACTGATTGCTTGTATAGCCCAGAGGAACAAGGAGGCTGTGAGAAAAATCCAAGACAGACACTTACTCAAGTAGCAGGAAACCACAATTCTGAATATAGTCTACTGTTTGCAGATACAATACACAAACAAGTGCAAAATCTTGTTTCAGATCATAAATGTTGTATTGTTGCATTGACTTAAAAAACTGGGAGACCTCTCTATCACCGCAGCCTGTAGAGGAGAACAACAAGCAGGGAAGAAACAACAACAAAATAGTTATTCCTCCTCTTGAGGATCAAATCAGTTCTACTTGTTCAGCAACAACAAGCTTTCTGTTGCCGTTTCCACACAAAAATGCTGACAAAAGACCCTGAAAAGCAGGAGAGTAGAGAAGACTGTGGTCCATTTGGACTGGTTTCTCAGACGTGTACATTCAAAGACAAGAGACTACACTGTAATCACAACTGCAACACACATTTCTGGAGTACCTCCTTTCTAAAATTAGCACTATTCTCACACAGAGGAAGATTTATAATTACATTGCACAAAAAAGCTCAGCTGAGTGCAGTACCAGCTGCTCTGGGTTGGGCCATGTTACCTATTTTTAGGCTCACACATGAGCTGTGATAGATTGACCCAGCTCACTCTGCTGCTAACAGCACAGCAGGCAACCACATAGTAAGACTCCCTCCTGCTGAAAGCTGTACTTGACTTGAGCCTAAAGTTTATGGGGTCAATACCCTGTGTTGCCCTGGCTCAGCTAAGCCACACAGCTCTCCACTAGTTGCTAAAAGAGTTATTTGTACCATACAACATTCTATTAGCACAGAACAATATGGAAATAATGTCCACAATTAAAGGACAAACAAATATTTTTATAAGCAAAAAGAGCTAATAATCATCAATTCTTACAAAACAATTTTCAGATATGGTGAATCTGATCTTAAGATTCATGTTTGTTTCTAATTCAGTTTAGTCTACATTTTTTGGCCCGCAAACTGCACCAATCTGCCAGTTAAACACATATGCACAAACACATGATGGTGGGGGGAACAGGTGGTTGATGAGTGAGGATAAAGAGTCAATTCAGATGATGTCAGAGTTTACAGACACTAGCCATAACTATACAGTACTGCTAGCATCACTTCACTGACTGCTGGACACTCTGATGTGTTTCTTATCTTAACAGAGAGCTAAAGACTAATGTGCCCAGTCACTAATAATGTGCTTAGGCAAGTTCCCTTTGGACAAACTGAAGAAGCCTAATTTATTGACTGCAACTCCACTCTTATCTAATTAATCCTAATTCATGGTGCTGCATCTTGTGTGATAACTAAGCATGCGCCAGAATCCCACACGACAGTACATCTGTTAAAAAAGATAGGAGTTATAACAGTTTTTAAAGCTGCTGTGCAGCTATCACTCTGTTCCTGTGTTTTGGGCTGGACAATATGACCAAAAAATAAATGTGATTTACAAATCATAGAAAAAATAATTAATCTAATTTCTTTCTGTTTGTATGTGTGTGTGAATGTGAGGCAATGCACATCTCTCAGGTGAAAGGTGCTATATAATTGTACATACACATACACACATTGTACATCATTTGGATAATAATTACAGCCATGAAAATGTGTCTCTTGTTATTCTGTCACAATACTTCAAATTTAGACTGTTGTCTGATAAAGACTAATTAAAATTATCTTCGAATTGTGCACAGCTGTTTAGTAGATTGACAGTAAGCCATAATAAAGAAGTAGGCTATACATTATACAGTTTATAGCCTATCTATGTCATGTTTCTTTTAGGCAGGGCAATTATCCAAGCTAAAATTGTGAATAATTAATAAACTAGACAAAAAACAATATTATTCATAACGTTTTTGTTGTCATATCACCCAGCACTGAGTTATGAAACTCACATCTTTGCATCTGTTGCATGATCTGATCTGTCCTTGTTGTTCTGAGCCACTTTACCGGAGACCACCGTTTCTCTGCTCGGCAGGAGAGCCAGGATAGGTAGAAGCAAGAGCATCCAGGTAGCTAGTGAGCAAAAAACGTGAAAGAGGTGGGAATATAAAAGTTACACACTTAAAGAAACTGGTTACAAGGAAAGTATGCTATGCTTCTTCACTGTAGAAGTAAAGTTCTACAGTCATGTTACAGAACAGGTCGTTCATATGTAACAGTATTCTACGACTGTCACTATTATGTCATAAAGGGTCTTTAACGGTTAGGGGGGTAAGGCTGAGGGTTCATTTAGTTAAAGTAATACCGCCATTTGCCGATTGCTAGTGCTAATAAGCGATAATAGCCTATTTGCTACATTTGACCGTCCAACTTTCTAAATGTAGGGTATTAGAGAAAGCCAAAACGATGCTGACTAGGAACTTACTTTTCTCTGGTAGAAGTTGAATCCACTGCCCCCCGTCCTCCGGTGGGTTAGCTCCCGCTGATTTCTTCTGTGAAAGCAGCAAGAGGACCGTTAGCGTTGCACTCAGTTGTAACCACAGCCCGCTTCCTTTCTATTCATACAGACCATTCCCGGACAGCAAAAACTATTTGGCTCGGATATGTCCGGATTAGAAAATCTGGGCCAGATCCGCACAACGGACCTGGGCCGGTGTGTTTTGGCACAATTGGCCAATACCGGTGCAGACCTGTTTTTTGAATCTGAGCAAGATCTGTATTGCATCAGGTCTAGATCCATATTGGATCCGTACTGGATCTTTTGTCTGCCCCTTTCAATATCAAATAGTAGGCTACATCCTATCAAATAGGAGACCTTGATAAAATTTAGCAAATTCTATGCTTTGAAACTTTGAAAATCCTTATCTTGAGCCAACAGGTCAGACTGATGAACTCTCAACACAGAACCATTTTTTTTCCCAGCATTACCCGCATGTTGCTATTGAATAACTGAACACATGTAACTCACAGTATTATGTAATCTAATTGAACAGCTCTGCAATGAAGATTTTGTCAAAAAGATGTTGAGTCAAAACTATTATACTGATAGTTCATGTGAGCTGAGATTCTGTAGTGTCAGTGTCAGTTAACACTTTATTTAATGCTACTGTATATTATACTTCTAATCCACTACATTTTAGAGGCAAAATAGGGCTGTAAACTAAGTATTTTCATCACTGGTTGATCTTAGTTTCTGGATTAATCGCTTTGTCTATTAATTTGTGAAAGTTGTTTGTTTTATTCAAACATCAGCGTGAAAGGAAAATATATTCACATGAGAAAAAAGAAGAGCATCAAATCCTCACATTTCAAAAGATGGAACCAGAAAATTTGTTATGCCATTAAAAATGACTGCAACCAGATTATCTGATTATCAAAATAGATGCCATTTTCTATTAATTGACTAATCTATTCATTAACTTCACGTTTTATTTACAATTTTTGTACTTTTTCCTCCACTTATTTCACAGCAGCAGTTGTTGATTTGCAGATTCAGATGAACTATTTACAAGATATGTGATATAGTGTATTGTATTCTAAACATATTATATCATATTATTAACATATGTAGGCTATAATATGTTGCATTTTTATCAATTACCCAACTCAACAGCATATACTATAAAGTAATTCAAAATACTTCACATTGAGCACCTAGGGCATTAAAAAATCAGCTTATATGTGTAAGCAATAATGCAGTGATACTTAAGAATGAGTACTCCTGGGAGCGCCTCTGCCCCACAGCTGGCCACAGCGGCCATGGGTTCGAGTCCGGCCCGCGGCCCTTTGCTGCATGTCATCCCCTCTCTCTCTCCCGACCTTCCTGTCTCTATCTCACTGTGACTATCAAAATAAAGGCAAAAATGCCCAAAACAGGAATGAGAGAAAAAAAAAAAAAAGAAAGAATTAGTACTCTGGCTTGAGATGTTTTAAGTACATTTTGCTGAAAATACTTACGCATTTACTTACTTTATTTAAGTAAAAGTTTGAATCCAAAACTTTTACTTGTAGTTTCACCAATATTTTTCACTTACCTAACTTAAGTAAAGGATTTCTTCTTCTTCCACTGCTGGTGTCATATCATGGTTGTGTAAATAGTTATAATCTTGAATAAATGCAACCCAGAACAAAGTTAATATATACCTCCCACCGACAAATCTTCCTCAAAGTATTAGTGCTGCCAGCTAGAGCTACTGAATTTTCAACCGCACCTACTTAATAGTCCAGTGCAGGTGCTCATCAAAGGCATAAAATGTAAACTGAGGATAGTGGTATCTGCTCCGCAGGTATCTTTAAATATACGTACCAGTTTAATCATGCAGAACAGAGTGATTCAAGTAAGCAGAGGTCATCCAGTCTTCCTTCCATACACACCAGCTTTCATGCTTTGCAACAACTGCATGTCTCAACTACCTTCCAGTTTCCCTGAGGCAAGAACTCCTGCTCATACAAACAAACCCAGAGTGACAGAGGCAAACCACATCAGGGTCACTTGCATTAGGAGTGTGTGTGGATCTATGTATGTGTGTGTGTGCGTGCATGTGTGTGTGTGTGTGTGTGTGTGTGTGTGTGTGTGTGTGTGTGTGTGTGTGGACCATTAGGTACAACAAGCCACCACAATTCATTCATATTTATAAAAACAGAAACTCTTCACATTAGGCTGTGCTCATTAACACATTGCCTGTAAGAGCAGCCCAAGGCACGCATGCAATCACACCCAATTACTGAGAACAGTCCCTTTTAAAATAAACCCAACAACAAGTGGCGCACATGGCTCCAGTGGCTTCTGTGCTGGTGACGGCCGATAAATTTAATTGCAACTTTTACATGTGCAATCAGGTGAGACAAAACAAAATGAGAGTGTTACTGTTACTCCCATACATTTTTCTGCTATCTTTACTTGTGCTGCATTTTCACTCACATTCCTGTGGTTGTTGTTTTCACTGATGGCTATATTAACCAACTATCCATCTACTATTTCCAACTAATCTTTTTTCAACTCTAACTGAGCAAAATTTTCACCACCATTGTTGAATCACAAGTTTAATACTCATCTTTACCCAAAATCATCTGTCATCTTGTTATCCACACACAGGAAGTTATACAACCCCACGCTTTTGTTCTGCAAAGCCCTTTCCCTCCAAACTACCGTGAGAACAAAGAGAACAACCATAGATTAAAGCATGGCCTTTTTTTGTTGCATATCTTTAGAGTGTTTATTTGTATTAAATTGCATTAGATTCCTATGTCTAATACCCTGAAGGCAAATGGAATAGATAGATAATGGATGTATAAATGAAGTAAGTTGAATTTCATATGTAATTGTTCTTATTTTGTCTTTATGTATTTTGATGTCTCTCTTCATGTATAGAAAAAATCCATCCATCCATCCATCCATCCATCCTTCCATCCATCCATCCATCCATCCATCCATCCATCCATCCATCCATCCATCCACCTGAGCATCTTCAAGTGTAACAGATAAAATTGTTGAAACAGCTTTCTGGATCCTGTGTTTAGTAACTGTGTTCAGTGAGCCATAACTACCCCCTTCATTGTAGTTTTTTCAACCATCTTGTGTAAACATTTGCATGAGATGTATTTGCTGAGCAAATCTCTAAAAAGTAAAAAGAAACTTCACAGGGCCAGACTTTCAAATCAACGTTTAACTAACATAAAAAGTCACTCGCTGAGGTTAAGAGGACATAGACACCTTACTAACAACCCTCATTGAGATTTTATATCCTCTATGGCTGTCAGCCGCTTTTATGAGTCCTCTTTTTCACAGCAAAGACATAAGAGCATTTTCTGCTGTTTCCCTTTATGCGTGTGTCTCTTAAGAGGGATGCAGCTTTGCCAAGATTTAGAAAAGGTCAAAGTCAATGATAAGATTTCTTTGTATTACTGAGTCTTGAGAGATAAGAGCATTAGAGGGGGATATGACACAACATGCTCATAACAATGCCAGTAACAACAAAAAGAATTATAATAGACAGCATTAAAAATACTCAGGTCATTTTAGGTTCAGATTTGTTGCTTAGTGAGTCGACAATGGGAAATGGTTTTATCCTGGGCATCATCATAATACCTTTGGCAGTGGAGCTGCTTCTGGTGTCAGCAAAATTGGTGCAAACTGACTCAAAAACACAAGAATGTTACTGCTACCTCTGAACAGTATGTTATATAGAAATTGGGGGAGGAGGTGGCTGAGCCAACAGTATTTTTTTAGCAGAGAAATTTGGAAGATTTCACTCTCCTTTTTAAAATCTCAAACTTGAAAACGTCATTCAACACTGATTATGCACAACTACTTTGTCAAACTGTATTTGAAATAGTGTGACGTGAGTGAGAGAGAGAAAGATAGTAACATAAAGAGTTTTAATAGTCACGTTGTTCTGCAGCTTTTTGTCATATATCACATGTACAGCCCTACTTTGTTGGTGTAGGCGTCATGTCTCTCAGAGAGTGCACTTGTTACTGTTATGTTCCTCAGATTTCAATATTAAAGGGCTCTGCAGGCTGTCTCCAGCAGCCGAGATTACACAAACAGAGAGAAGACAATCACACAGCAGTCCAACTGGATCAAAGTACTAACTCTGAAAGACAGCCAAACAAATGGGAGCCAATGTAGCAAAAAAATAAAAAAAAATATAAAAAAGAAACAACAAAAAAAACAACAACAAAGGAAAACCTTTCCATACTGGACTGTGTAGAAAGGGCCTTGTTTTGTAGCCATATTTGTCTGCACAAAGACAATGACCAATGCTGCTAGAAAGAGGCAGAAAGAGGCAAGGCTGGCATGCTGGAAAGAGAATTTAAGATAAAAGAAAGTAAAAGTAAGAGAAAAGATGTAAACACAGTTTTAAAAAAATTAAAAGCCTCTGTGTGTTATTCTTAGATGTGGTAAAAGTCAGTGACCCTTTGTATTCTGACTATGACTGTATAGCTCTTGTTTATTCACTGACTGAGGTGAACAACCTTACATCTTGTTTAAAAAGGACTGGATCACTTTCAGTCACACACACACACACACACACACACACACACACACACACACACACAAATTATAAATGACTGTTGAGCCAACCGGATTTAGTAGAGTTTTCCTTTCGGCTTTTTTAGCTTCAAAAATAATAAAAATGTCATTCCAATATGGGTGTCTCTGAAAAGTATTTAAGTATGAGATAGCTGTCATTCAAACTGATTGACCTGTGAAGCTTTTCCAGTGACCCTCAGACTGACTCCCACTCCTACCTGCATTAATCTACCCAATACCCAATCTAACTCCTCCTTCCCTTGTTTTTCCTCACGCTTTCTCCTTCTCTCTACAAATCTTTATACCCCCACTCCTCCATTTTTTCCCTACCTCTTTTCATCTATCTCACTGCAACTCTGGGCATCAATATTCTGAAAAACTGTAGCACCACTTGCATTTCCATCAGTTTGACCTGCACTCACATCAACTCTGCGGCCTCAATTTTTCATTTTACCCTCCCTCTTTTCGGCTGCTGG
Organism: Seriola dumerili; assembly: GCF_002260705.1. Classification (NCBI taxonomy): domain Eukaryota; kingdom Metazoa; phylum Chordata; class Actinopteri; order Carangiformes; family Carangidae; genus Seriola; species Seriola dumerili. The sequence continues at coordinate 96,943 of NW_019176953.1, read as the reverse complement.
AGGCAACAACATAGCGCTGGTTTTTAGGTTTATCTCTCCCTTCTTTACTCAACTTTTCCTTCCTTGATCTCTCCTCTCCTCACTCACCCTTACCTTCAGGCATCTGGACGCACTAGCACCACTTGCTAGAGAGAGCTTGTTGTTGAAGGAGTCCAGGTGGATGGCGCTCAGCTCTGATTCATCCAGCAGGAGGTTAAAGTTGATCTCCGGCTTGGTGATCATCCAGCCAAGTGAGTCTTTAGGGATGGGCAGGATGATGGTGTCAAACACCGGAAGGCTGAGCGACTAAGGCAGGAATAGAGTTTGAGTTATGAAAATAAACATTTTAGGAAATAGACCATTTGTAGAATAGTAGAAATGACTGTGTGAGTGTGATGGAAAAGCTAAGTTGTGTGAAATCATTTTGACATTAAAGGAAACCGATGATCAAGGTTGGCTGTTAACACCCCCACCAGCTCTCACGAGAATAGGAAAGAGTAGGTGTTTAACAGAAAAGCACAGTCGGACACATTCATCCAGGTCAGTCTGCAAGTCTCCAGGCCGATGGGCTCTGTGTCACTGCAGACCACACAGACACACACACACACACACACACACACACACACACACACACACTGAGGAGAGAAAATCACTCATTCTGTCACTGAAAATTGGTGATAAACAGTCAGAAACAGCAAGAAGGGAAGGAAATACAAGCACCACACAATATAGAAAGAGAAATAAAAGAGAGAGAGGAGGGGGCGATATTGTGTATGTGCTGTGATGGATTGTAAAACATTAACGTGTCCTCAGCTGGAGTGCACTGGCTGAAATGAACAAAACAAAGAATCAGCCATTGTCCTGGAGTGGGAGGTGCCCTGAGGATTAAAGGCAAGTTTCCACATTCCAAAAAATACAGAAACGAGAACTGGTTCAATCTCGTGAAACAGGTAAATGCTACTGAAATACAAAAAAGCCAGACAGATCACCAGGATATGTCAGAACTGTTAAATATTCAGCTCCTCATATTCCGCTCTTTCTGTCTTCGTATGGAGGTTCTGCACGTGATGGGTGAGGTCTTTCTTTTTTTCTGTTTTTTGTGAAGGTCGTAACAAGGCTGGAAGCAAAAGCAGTGCTCTCCTACTCCTACTGCGACAACTGAAGGTCAGTAATTCTCGGCAAACCGGATAGATAACAGTGTATTAATATTCTTCAAGGATGTTTGGTTTTGACGGGGGTTGACCACAACCCAGTGTTTGTTCAAATATTAGCCTGTTTTAACATCCTGCTGCGAAAAGACAGACATTTAACTATAACTATAACTATATATAATTATAGATCTTGATTTGCAGTAGAAGCAGATTATGCCTCAGACACCTCACACACCCAAGTGAGCACAACTACATAGACAATGGAAAGACTACTGGATTTCATGATTATAGTTTGAGAATGTCAAGTCATTCCGGCTGCTGTAAAAGACTGGATCTGAGAAGAAGACAAATAACAACATTATCAGGCTAGCTATCCAAGCTGACATTTCTGCTTAAATCACAAACCCACTCTGTGCATGTGTGTGTGTGTGTGTGTGTGTGTGTGTGTGTGTCTAACAACCCTTCTGGCAAGTGGAGAAAGATAACATTTCAGAGTGTTCTTCATTTTCGCAGGTCTGGCACAGAGAGAGAAAGAGCAGGATCCCAACAGCTAAACATTATCTGCCTTCACCTTCTAAATATCATTCTTCCTCAGGCAGAAGTGGATCAGTCGCACGGTGCCCTTTTCCAAGCGCAAACCTCAGGAATTTATTTATTAAATTGTCTGACTCTCCTTCTTTCCCACATCCTGCGTTTCCTCCTTCGATAACCGACCCGTCTCTCCGTTATTTCAGTCACTCTGCTTTTTGTCTTCCCACTGTTCCCTCTGAGGACTTATTCATTTCTCTCTATGTTGCCTGTCCATTCTCCATTCCTCTCTCCCCAGCTGTCACTCTTCCGCTAGTCAATAGAGGCCACTTATCCAACGCCACCTATCCCACTTTCTCTTACATCATTACACCATATCTCTTGAGCTCTCTCCGTCTCCTCTCTTATGTCTTCTTTTGATGGCATGGGGTTGCTCTAAGTGCTTCCTTTCTCATTTCTCTCTTCACTTCCTCCACAGCTTTAAAGTGTTGAAATACAACTCTTGTTACTTTTGATTCTCACTGTCTCCACAATCCAATTTCTCTTCTCCTGACTCCCACTCATCTCTCTCTGGATTTTGCTGTGAGGCCCAGGGTGAATGTAAAGCGACTATCTCTCTTTCACCTCTATGAACTGAACTGTGAGGGAATCACTCCAGGCCTGGTTTAGCCATCTGGCATATCAGACAGATGCCCAGTGGTCTAAGTATGAATTTTGAATATCAATCACAATAAACTAATATGAGACATAAATAATGTGTTTGCTGTTTTTATATCAGAAACTATTAGCAGTAGCAAGCAAGTCAACTTTTTGTGCATTTTTACTTATTATTATGTTTAACTCTGCACATTTCAGGGCCAGTTCAAAGTCAGTTCTACTGAACCATGGCCAGTGGAGACGAGGGAACCTAATAAGTGATACTGATGCTGCCAGCAGAAAACAACCATTATGGACTGTGAAAAAGAAAGTGTCTATAAACCCGTTGATTCAAATTAAAGGATCCCTCAATTGACCCTACGTTTATAGTGTTATAAGACTTAAAGAGAAGATGAGAGAGAAGGGGCAAACAAGATACACTTGCAAGTATATTGTTATGACCCTGAGTCATAACATTTCTTTGTTCTTGAGTGCGATTGTGTGATGTTTTGTGCTCTTGTTCTTCCTCCCTGCCTGAGGGTGGTGCTGTTCACCTGTTCTGTGTGTTTTTCTCATGATGTTGAGTTGCAGGTGGCGGCTGGTGATCAGACTGGAGCCTGATGGCACTTACTTTAAACCGACACCTGCTGATGCATGGTTTCACCTCTCTCCTGGCCCCCCAATCAGACTGTGCCATGCTGTGCTGTGCTGCCAAGTGACTGCCGCTGAGATCTCTGTTGTACACAGTCTAAATATCTTCTAAAAGGGCAGTTCTGGTAGCTGCGGGGCTGAGAAGCCACATCTTTTCTCCTGTTTATATTGGGGAGGTAGGTAAGATGCCTGTGTTTTCATTTGTTTTCTTTTTGTTGATGATAGATTCTCTTAAGCTCTTAATGTTATACTATAGATTGTTTTACTTGCTGTTTTGGCTGTGCCCTCCCTGACGCCTATTCTACCCTGATGGATGAATAAAATCAATTCTGTTTGAACTGCAAATCTGCAGTGGCACTGTGCTGGTCATCCTTGGGAGTGGGGAAAGAGGGGAGTCATTTTATGCTATGCTCAGGTTTCCCCTAGGCCAGACATAACAATATGTTATGTGTTGTGGATCTGCTGCGTGTTATTCAGATGATAAACTCTACCTCAGGCACTGAGCTGCATCTTCTACAGTCTCTTATCATACACTGAGAAATACATTTTCTGCACACGCACACACACACACACATACACACACACACAAACATAGTCTTTTAGTAAAAGGGATTACACACAAAGACATTAGATGACACAGATACAAACAAACACATTGATGCTCGGGCTAGAGAAATCAATAGGTCGTCTTCTGGATAGATAGAGGAAAGGAATCTTTTCATTAGAACTCAATCTTTTTCCCTTAAATTCTTTGTGTGAATCTCACCCTATGCCCTACTAAAAGCTGAATGCAAAATCCTGACATATTACCTGTAAAGACAGCTTCCTTTCCATTCTGATCCTTCCTCACCCTGTTATTTTCCAGAGAAGGAAGAGGGGACAAGGTGAAAAAAAGACGGGCAAATTAAGTAAAAGATAAACATACCTTGAGGTGCCAGGTTGGTATGTTATCAGCGTCGAGGTGTTGTTCTTTAAAACACATGGGGCTAGAAGGGGACACAAGCTATTACTGGAGGATACATCTAATAGAGGAGAAAGTGCTGAAGTCACACTGATGTGTTACTGTGAAGTTACTCAGGTCAGAGTAATACACATGGGTTACCTCCATTATCACAGAGGTAATCGATGCTCCAAACTTAAAGACAGAGGTGATAGCGACTGTGTACCAAGCTTTAGTATGAGTCAGCTCATCCAGTAGAAAGTCTAAAGTCTCATTAATGTTCATTTTAGCTGATTTGTGTTTGGGAGAGGGGATTAATTAGTTTCGTTTTGCCCTAACATAGCAAATGACCAGTCTTTCCTGCCAACATTTTCAGCACACACGGAAGTTGGGATAGTTAACTGTTGCTGATTTAAGAGTTCATTCAAAGGAAAAAAAAAGTCTCTGCAGCTGTGTTAATCTCATCCACGTGTGTTGCCATTTTTGTGGCCATTTTTTTTAATTGCTGTTTTTTATGGGTGAAGCTAGCTATGTCGGAAGACAACATTAGCATTCTTACACAGCTGTCACTGATTGTGTGGAAATTGGAATTATTATGCTCATATAAAGTAGCTTGATCTGATACTTGTCTATATGGTGTGTGTGTATGTGGATCTTGTATGTGAATTATAGCAATAGTAAGAAAATGTACGTTTACAGTGGTATTAGAAGATATAATAGGTCACCACTGTAGACAGCGTATCTACATATTTCATATGTATAATTACCATAATCATTAGGGACAAAGGATACTGACATATGAAGCATTCCACTTTCATCTTGATGTTTTCTGTCAGACATGGTGCCTTTAGTGGGGCCTCTAATTGAGGAAACATTATGACAGGTCATGTTGTGACATGCTGTATTAATATGGTCATGGATGCTACTGGGGTTTTAATGTCATACAGTGTAGTATCATCTTGAATGTGCTGTCACAATTATCCATATCTAGAGTTGTATGTAATTGTCTTGAGCTTGATAGAGTGAAAAGACCTGAAGAGGATTAACACACAAAGTTACTTCCATTATAGTGAACCATCAATAACATTATTAACATCATAGCTAACCATTAATTTGGTGCACTTCTACATAAAACTTGTGATTGCACATCAAACCTTTGTTATTTCTCACATTCACATATTCAATACACATCAAATGTGTATGGGAGACGTCTGAGTCATCGCCTCAGCCACGAGTGCGATGTGGATGCCGACTAACGTAGGTGGTGGTTGGTCAGGTGACATGGGGTCATCACTCCCTAGCTTTGGTAACTAACATCTAACTAATATCGATTCTTAATCCTGCCGACATAAGCAATAGTCGGCAAATCAGACGTGGAAAGCCAACCTAGACTTCCTAAAGAGCACAGAGTTTTTAAAGAGGTCTATCCCCTCTCCTTGAGAGAATCAAACAGCCATGGGAATTATGTCTCTCAGACAATGTTTCATGAAAAGCTGAAATTTTGTCCCAATGGTGGTGCAAGAGGAAGGTTAATGAAGTGGGGGTTTATCCTCTGGGAAGCAAGAATGTACTCATTATAGTATAGTATATACTGATATTTGTATAATTTGTGTAATTGTGGAAATTCTGAACAGATAGGTGGTAAAGAAAAAGGCAGGAATAAGCCACAAACATTAGGCCTTGTTCTAATAACTGGCCAACATTGCTACCTTTAAGTCTTGCCACAAGCTTGTGGTTTTCTGTATGGTTGTTTTGAGTACGGCTGATAAGGTGATCTCAAATTGTATTTTTACAACTGAAACCACATGTCTCAGCTTTATAGACATAAATCCTTTTATATAATTTTAACTGCAGAATGTATCAGCAAACATAAGCTCCAAATCTTTTTGTGTAGTAACAGAACTGATTGAGTTTTCATTATGAATCTTTTGTTTTTACACTTGAGCCATCTCACAAATTTGTTTCCACATATAATTTCTTCTGGGGGAATATGTCTCTGTAGTGCCCAGGAGGAAGTGATAGTAAGCAGCCAGCCAGACAGACAGGCAGTGTGCTTCTCACAGTAGAAGCTATCGATCAATTGCAAGTCAGATATGAGAAACTGGTTTATGCTTGAAATTACCTCCTTTTCTTTTTCCGGCTCCAGTCTCTCTCCTTTCACCTGTCTCCCTTGCTGCCTTGCTCCCCATGTCTTTCATGTCTGTTGTCTAAGATCGATAGAGACTCCTAGGGCACAGAGCAGACAAAACGCAGCAGTCCCTCAGACGTCCGTAACTCGGACGTGTGTGCTGTCAAACTCATATATACATGAACACATAGACTGCCTCCTTCCGGGAAACTGGTGGATACCTAATCACAGTACATCTAGTGTGTACAAACATCAGTGAAAGACAACTTGCCGGGACACTTTCCTTTTCAATAAATCAATTGATTTAAATCCATTCAGTTCCTTTTTTCTGCTCCCACCCCTCTGTTCCTCAAATTGCAGCACAAATTGAAAGTTCCCTTAAGCATTTATGGCAATTTTTCCTACTCAACTCTAAACGTCTGAAAGATCTGTCTCTATAAAACTGTTGAGATCAGCATTGTGCTGTAGCTGGATGAAAGATAGGGATTAATAGAGATGGGAAAGGAGGGAAAGAGGAGTGAAAAGACATTTTTAAACTATGTAACAAGCACAGAAAAGGTTCCTGAGGATTAATTAATCAGACACAACTACTAGAAACGTGAAGCAGCTGTTTGCTTGGTGTTACAACAGAGTGAACAGAGCAACACTGAAGTTCAATGTAACGTAAAACCAGACAAATTACTTTGATGAAAGGAAGCTCTATCACAGATTTTAACTTAATGGAAGAAATAAACAGGAAAGGGGAAAGATGGCTGTTATTTGGAGGGGTTTGTTTAGGTCAGACTGAGTGACAGGTGAACAGGAATCAGACACACACACCAGAATGACAGTGCACCTCGCAGTGTACCCTGAAAACAGAGGTCATGTGTTTGTAATAACTCGTGTGTGATTCAGGCAGGTCCCCAATGTGCTGCTGCACCTCTCTGAGACAGATTACCAGTGTTGCCTGAGATTTCTGACACCTCGACATGAAGGATGAGGACGTGACAGCTATTGTCATGGGAACACAGAGGATCAACACTGTCACATACGTCTTTCCTGAGCTGCGACATAGTCTGTTTCTCAAGCTCTTCATTTAGTTGGATTTCTTCTTGCGTCTTTGCTTCCCTCCTCCTTTGCTCTCTCGCCTCTTCACTTGTTCATGGAGAACATACCCTGTGAAAAAAAACAAAAAAATCAAACGAACTAATATTGGAAAGGTGTTATAGTTCAGCTAGAAACTAGCAAGCATTAGGAGGCACACACACATCCATGAATTCTTTGGAGATGCTGGGTATCTCGTTCCAAAATCTTCTTTTATTATACATAACAATGTTTGCTCACCTCAGGTGTAGGTCATGTGATGAAGACCATTTGGGGTCAAAAATGTGTAAAGATCACATAGAACAAAAGAAGAACTTACTGTGTTTACTTCTACCCATCTATTGACTTGACTTAATCACCAAAGAGCATTAAAATTGCTAAAATGAATGTGTGGCTATTGTTTAGGCATTCCTACTTGAACATATGCAATAAGACAACCTCACATTCCTTATGTTCAGTTTACACACTGGGATTTTGTACATTAACTTTTTTTTTTATACCTGCATCCTTCACCTACAGCATGGGCATCAAGTGCGCCACCATCACTACAGATGAGAAGCGAGTGGAGCAGATGTGGCGCTCGCCCAACAGGACCATCCGTAACATCCGGGGGAGGCACCGTGTTCTGAGAGGCCATCATCTGTAAGGATATTCTCATGCTATAGATTCTTTGCTTTAACAGCTGCAAAACATTATCATAATGATACCGATAACTGAAAAACAACCTGTTCAAATTACTTCTGCAATGATGCATGATCCAAATTCCAGGTATGAGCTTATATAGACAGTGCAAGCCAAAAGCAAACTTGCCAATCCAATGGTAGAAACCACTGACATAATAAGAGTAACGTCATTTGTTTGGAAACAAGTTGTAGCACCAACATTCCTGGTTTTGGTGAATTAATAACATATTTTTGGTCAAGTACTCTTAAGAACTTTGGTTTCTTCAAAAGTAAAAAGAGTGTACAAGGACTTGTTTGAATGATTTTTTTTTTTTTACAACTTAACAGTGAGAGAGAGAGAGTGACTGTGTGTGTGTGTGTGTGTGTGTGTGTGTGTGTGTGTTTGCATGGTGATGGGAATATCTCTGCAGTAGTTGAGGCAAATGTTTAATTACATGGGTTCAAAGACACTCCATTATAAGAGAGCGGACAGAATGGAGGAGAGGAAAAGGAGTGGAGAGCACGGACATAATCCGTCCTCCTGTGAGCTCGGCTGTCAGACAATGTTGCAAGGACAAATTTAATTTAGTCAGGGGATTTAGCCCATTCAGTGTCTGCCTTTGCTTTGTGAATGCCTGTCTAGTTTCTTTTGGCTGCAGTGCGCTGATGAAGGAGTGGAGTTAAAAGATCCAAACCCTTTCACCTTTGCAGCTCCAATTTGAACATCTAATTAACTTTAAAAACGGAAAAAGACTTTCATGGCCTAATGAGTTCATATCAGCCCCAGTAACAATTTTGACAACTGAACCATGCTTACACATTTTATTGCTGCAATTACACTTATGATGATAATGCTGAAACACTGACATGTGGCTTTTTAGAGAGCAGAACACAAACATCACTTGGTAAATAAGCAGAGAGGATGAGGAAAGCTAATGCAAATGGGGCTAAAGAGATTAGTGTGAACTAATATATTTGTGTATCCAGTGCTGTAGACTAATAGACCTTTTTAATGGCCCGAGAGAGATAACATATATAACCAAGAGCAGCGAATGAGTCTGCTAAGATTTCCACTTTGCAGATAAAACTGTGAGTTTCTAAATGAAAGTTATATTCCGTGACCTTCTGGGAAAAACTACCAAATAAATCTCTGGGAAAATCTGTGAAGATGGAAACCTAAAAATACCTTCTTTCCTGTAAAGCACAGAGATATCCCTTGTGTGTGGAGAGATTTGCTGGCGAAGAGGGCATGCCTTCATAACAAGAAAGCCAGTCTCGCTCCGCCCAGCATAGCGGGTCCCATCGCACCGAGCTGACAGGTGCAAAGGTCTGAAAGAGTTTAACTGCTGCGCTGTTATCCCAGCATGCTCCGGTCTGTCCCCATATGGGCAGACGAAGTCAGAAAATAGATAAGAAAAACTGAAGGAATGATTCACTGGTGTAGCAGAAAGAGAGTAACGGTGAAGCCTCACCACCTTCACCATCCGTCTCACAACAGCATGATGGAGAAATATGACAAAACCTCCAAGACTGGAGAGACTTAGCAATTAAATGTCAGAGCAGATTAAAGAGAAATCAGAGAAATTAATTTCTATGTCTGTAAAGTTCAGTCTGTCATGTGGAGAATGCGTGAAGAGAGAGTGAGTGAATACTAAAACTAATTAGCGGGAATGTTGAGACTAAAGTCTGGATATTAAAGACACCTGCCAGGAAGAAAAAAGAAAAGAGATTAGAGACTGATGTGAAACAAGCAGACTTTTGACTTAATGAGTTTAGTTCACCTGATCGAGCTCCAGACTGCTTTTTACCGCTGAAATTAATATCCTAAGTACCGACTGTGATTGTGAGTGAGTCGTACCAGAAAGCTCGGAGATAAGAGTAAAACAGAGAGCCACACTGGAGACCAATGCAACGCTGTTGACACAGTCCAAGATCTGGAAATAGATCTTTCTTCACTTCACACACTCTCATCCACCTCCTTACCCCTCTCACAGCCAAGCTCTGAGCAAACCAAACACATAATTACAGTTTCCACTCATCAAACATGAAGACGAGTGCTGTTCCAACGTGGGTCTTATTTTTTTTGTAATTTTGGAAATCATTCTTGTTAGTAATGCTAATATTTTACTTATAAACTTCATTCTATAATCTGTGGCTGTTGTAAAAAAAAAACTAAAGAGAGGAAAGCAGTGATGTGGAGATTCAGGAGTCTGAGACCAGACAAGATCAGTGAGCCTGAATACTAAAAAGTTTCTGGAGGGTACCCCGTGCAGACAGCTGTGGTATGCTTTCAATATAAATTGAAAAGTTTACAAAAAGACAGTCGACTAGTTATCGAGCAAACGTCCTTGCATATTTGTGTGTTGTGATCCAGTGATGGAAAAATGTCTGCTCTTTATTCCAAATGCCACATTGCACGCTCTACCTTTCTCTCCACAGGTTTATTCTGTCGTCGGTTTCAAAGAGGGATTTTCAGTCGCTCTTGTTCAGTTTGCATTCTGTATATCTATTTTTATTTTCTCCTCATTTCCTTTTTTGGGGGAATATATTGTCAATTATATTATCCTGAAAAAAAAAATAGGACATTTCAACAGCAGCTAAGAATTTGGAAATGTGTTTGTGTATGTAAATTCTTAACTCTCATGTTGTCCAAAAGAACCAATTTGATTTCATAGTAACTTGAAAAATGAGAAACTTGGCAATCAGAGGGAATCCATGTAATGAATGCTGTACACAGTATGTTCTTGATTTGTGCTCCTCGCATGTTTTACAGAACGCGAACTGCCAAAGAAACTTAAAAAGTGAAGCTAAAAACAAAGCAGGTGCAACATCCTGTGTGCTGCCGCACAGTCATGGGATGAGACAAACCAGCGACTGTTTTTGCTTTAATTTGAAAATGAGTATCTGTGGAAATATTACAGTTGGAAGCTCATCCCACAACTCCCACATCCGGGAGGGATGAAGTCTGTAGCCACAACAATCCATCCATTTTGTCCTGCTCCCTTTAGATTACATTTCTCCTACAGAATCTCTCCATCCATCCGCTGAAATCCTATTTTCATGACAAACAATGAGACACGCACACTCACTCTATCACTGCTGCCTGAAGGCTGCCAGAGAAGGGATGAAGGGAGGATCGGGCAGAATTGAAAATGATGAGGTGGGAGGAAGTTCCTGCTCTCATACACTGTCTATAGGCTAATATCATGTTAGTCAGTTCAATAATCTTTTTTTATCTCCATCCTAATTTGCTATAAATGGCAACATGAGTCTGCACCATGGCTTTAAGAAACAGTGTTAATTTTACTGCCAGTCGTCAACTGTTAAACATTTTGGGCTGTGTAAAACCTATCTTATTTTAAAACTGTCCAAACATGACTCCACAACCAGTGCAGGAGAAACTGTAAAAGAACCTTAACTACAAAAAAACATGGTTTATGTATTTCGACACTTTTACAATAAAATGAAAGGCTGGGAGTGATTTTAAATCATTACAAATTAATTTAATCAAAGTCAATTTAAATACTATACCAACAAGAAATAATTAGCATTTCTGTTAATAGTCCAATAACGCTCAGCTATAGTTAATTTTTACATGTTTTGATGATTGGTTTTTGGTGTTTTTAAAACTAATTGCCTTTTATTATTAAAGCTAATTGCTTGTTTGTTATTTAACTAAACCGCTTTGTGTTGCCTCTGGTTGGATAAAACAAATGTAGAAATCATTATCTTAACACCCAGGGGTGCTTTTTCGGTAACATAGGTATTTAACTCCTCTCATTATGTAAATTACTTATGTAAACTAGGATCTTGCTGTTCTCTGAAAACCTGTCTGATAATATTAACACTGATCTACAGGGCTGTGTTTAATGAAAGGGAAAGCTTTACTTGAAAATGTTTATGGAAAACAAGCTTAAAGTTTGACTAAACCTGTGACTTTGAAGATTTGAGCTGCTGCTCTGGTAACAAGATAGACCAAAGTTTGCTTCAGGGAACAGAAGATCCTGGGCATTTTCGAAACTGTCAACAAGCTTGACTGTAACTCAGTTATCCACGTACAAGGAGCGGGACCCAGATGTGGAGTCAGCATGTGCTGTCACAACACCCCTGCCCTCAAACATCAAAGTGAGCTGCAGCGGATGCTGTGGGAGCAAATGATTTGACAATCAATGCTATCGCTCACAGCAATGACTCACCTGGGAATAAACCCGTCTCATCATAACTCTGATTGACCTACTCTGGACAGTATCAGTCGCTTCAGTCTCTCTGCAGTGTAAAACAGCGGCTGGGCTGCTTTGTTTAGCCCACCAAACACATGTCCTTCTCCCGAGCCACTTCCTCCAGCTCTCCCTGCTGAAGATTCAGGCGCTCCTGGGCGGCACATGTAATCCCTCCAGTGTGTTCTGGGTCTGTCCCGGGGTCTCCTCCTCACAGGCTGGGAGGCATCTTCCTCAGACGGCTTAAACTACATCAACTTGCCCTTTCTACTGCATAGATATGGAGCGCCTCAGCTCTAGGTTCTGAGCAGGGCTTCAAGCTCCTGTCAGATGCCCGTGCTCTTCACTTTTTCACTAAAAAATGGCAAGGAAAACACAGAAAAGGTTGAACCCGGCTCAACAAGTTGTATCGCTGGATAATCAAATACATGCAAGCACACATTCCTGATATATTACTTTATAACATGAACAACATATTTCTAATGTTTACCCTACGAATGACATGATCGCCACGATGATACCTTTCCAGATCCTGTCTCAAAATGACACCCTGCGTAGGAAGCTCATTTCAGCTGTATTTTGATCCCATTCTTCAGTTAGTCACCATAGGTTCAAACATGGTAGGTAAATTGCTAAATCGATAACTTCGTCTTCACGTTCAGCTTCCTCTTGACCAAAACATTCACAACCAATCCACCTGTCAATCTCGTGCTCCATCTTAACCCTGCTCATAAAGAGGGCCCAGAGATACTACCCAGACTGACCTTCGGTTGGTGCACCAACTTACTCCAAAAACACATGAGGCGTTTTCCAACACATTGCCATGGCCTCACACTTAAAGGTGCTGACTGTTACACCAGCTGCTGTACAATTAGCAGAAAACCACCCCAGTACCTGGAGGTTACAGTCTAATGATGCTAAAAGAACTATATAATCAGCAAAATGCAGAGGGCTCGTGAGCATCCTTCCACCAGCCTGGTGCCTCTCATCTTGGGCAACTTAAAACACAGCGTCTCAGCCCTCAAGATTAAACTGATATAACAACACAGACTTAAACCTGCACACATGCAGTAGATAGTCACGTGTGCAAAGAGAGACACACTGAACACAATCAATTTTCTGGTACGTGGGAAGCAAGACAAAGTAAATTGAACCACTTCAGAATCCACTTTAATAGTATTGCTGAAATAGGTTCGGGGTAAGAAATTAAGTTTGAAAAAAAAAAACAAAAAAAAAAACAACAGACAATCCGATCACAAGGTCCCCCTAAGAGAAATAATGGGAATGTAAGCAGGTTGTGTAAATTCTGCCTTTGAGGGGCTGACGTGTTGTTAGAGTGAGATTTGGCAGCACGCACAGGCTCACCTTTCTACCACTGACGACTTATTTTATTACATTGTAATTCCAATCCATTTCCTTCCTGTCACCTCTCTGATAGCGCTGCTAATGTTGCTTAATAAAATTATATAAAGGAACAGCTCTCTGTCCTACTCTGAACATATTGAATTATCTGTCTTAGGAAGGAGAGAGAGAGAAAATGAGGGAAAACCCAGGAGATGGATGACCTCTTGAAGACACTGGCACGTCTCTCTCTGGGGGTTAATATGGTTTTAATGAAAGCCTGCTCCTACAACAGTTTATGTCATGGTGGAAAATGAGTGAGAAGTGATGGAGAGGTTCAGAGTGAAACAGTTTTATTTACTCACAGTGACGGATGAGCAGAGGAGACAGCAACAACAGACAATGAGCCAAATTTCAGCATGAAGAAGAGGCATTCATCATTTTACCAGTTTCCCAAATCCTTCCACATAATATCCATTTTTTTTTTTTTTTTTTGGAGAAGCTGTGGGTCTGTCTCAGTTGGTTAATGTGGTTTCTGACACACTGTTTTAATGCTGCATGAACAGAAAATTGAAGGGAGAACGAGCGAGAGATGACAGTTGCTGAGGGGTTCAATCTGGAGTTGCTCCACTTAACTGGAGGATGAACAGAAGAGAGACGAGGAGAGATGATCAATTAAGAGAGGCGACGAGTAATGTTCTACACTCAGTGGGCTGCAGTGATGAGAGAGAGCACTGTCGTATTAATAGGATCTTGTGTGTGTGTGTGTGTACAGTAGTGTCTAAAAGTCTGAGAGCACTAGTTAAGATGCTTTTATTTTCCTTAACGTTTTAAGTGAAAAGTTACATCTTTGACATATGTGCATGAGTTAATGTTTGGTTTGTCCCCCTTTTGCTTTAATGACAGCATGCACTGATTTCAAGACAGCGCGTCTTCAAATGTTCGGTGGTGTTGAGGTGCGGTGGCTTTGGAGGAAAGTCCTCGCGGAGCTTTGAGGTGTGTTTGGAGTCATTGTCCTGCTGAACCATGAATCCTTCTCCACAAAGATGCAAACCAGAGTGTGAAGCCTGTCTCTGAAGAACGGAGTGGTGCTTCTCCTTAGTAAAGGTGGAGTCAATTCGGTGGAGGTGTTCAACTCCAAGAGTAGGCAAAACAACCCCCGGACTTAAATAATACCCAGCACCATGTTTTACTGTCAGTTTGATACACTGAGCTATCATTCTCTCTTCTGTTCATCTCCATACAGACACCCCTCTCTGTTTCTGCCACAGACCTCAAACTTGGACTTTTTTTTTTTTCTAGTCAGCCACTGTGAAATGCTGGCATTTCTTAGCCCACCTTAAGCCTTTGGCTTTGTTTCCCCACCTGAGAAGTGATTTAGAAACTGCTACCCATCCTCTGACACCACTACAATTCAGCCCTCTTATACTTTTGCTGACTGGAGTCTTGTGTTCTTTATTTATCAAATTCTGTATCTGTACTGAAGTTGCTTTTTTTTTTTTTTTTTTTTTTAAATCTCTCAGGGATCTATGCTGGGTGTATTGATCTTCTGATGGTGTGGTTATTGTTGATATCCCTGATTGTGGTTTGGATACAACTGATCCAGTTTCTGCAAAAGAGATAAGTTGGTCAATTGCCCCAATTTTGCGTTCATTTGATTGCTGGCCTAGAAATAGTGCAGAATCTTAAATATGTCCTCTTCATTTAACATGACATAACTTATTTCCAGGTTTATGTTGAAATATAAAAGATTTGCAACGTGGTCTCAGACTTTTGGACCACAGTGTATGTTTGTGTGTTTGTGGAGACAAGTGGCTGTATAGTATATAAAAAGAAAAAAGTACGAGTGGCTGGTCGTTGTGCACTCACGCACTCAAGTCAGCACAGCAGAGAAGGACAGGAGTCAATCAATGTGTAATAGATAAAATGAGACAGAAAAGAAGTAAGGAGAGGAAAAAAGACCAAAGATAAACAGCCAGAGGAGGAGATAAGAGAGGTGAGACAAGGTGAAATTAAATAAGGGGCAGGAGAGAAGGAGCAGTTAGTATTGGTAAAATTATGCAAATTGCAAGTTTACACAAAAAGGAAATTAAACAGACATGACCTTCTTTATTATGTGAGATATGTGAACTAAGAATAAGACAGAGAGACATACAAGAGTCTGTGAGACTCAGGTAAAGATACTTTAGATTGCAAAGGTCATCTCACCTTGGGTACAAGGCTAAAGATGCACACACAGGACAACAATAGACCCGTGTCCATTATCAGTTTTCAAACGTCCGAGTTTACATCAATACGCAAGTTACAATTACAACTAGGAAATTCAGATTATTCTGACCGCTCCACATAATACATCTAACCCACTTACTTATTCCTCGTTGTCGCCTGTGGAACATGAGGCCACAGTGAGCTCCCTCCATCGTCCCCTGTCTGTGGTAACATGTTAATTTAAGCTCAGTTTATCTTAGCTAGCTCATCTGTGACGGCTCTGCAGCAGGTCACTTTTGGTTTTACAGGTTTTCTTTTCTTTTTTTTTTTATACAGCACAGTGCTTTGGTATCTGAAAAAACAAGCAAATATACGCTTCATGTTCTTCCTTCCACACCACAGAACATGAATGTGGCATAATCCTACCACACATCCATTTTACCAGATCAGCTTCAAGCCTGCTTCAAGTGTGCAAGTCCAATTCATGTCAAATGTTTTATTCACATTTTATTACCGGCTGCATTCAGTTCAAGCCCCAGTAAACCGTGACAGTGTGATAGCGAGGGCAGCACCAAGTCCCTGAAACTGAAGCAGCTAAATGGATTTCAGACATCATTCATTTTATCATTTACACATGCGCTTCCATGAAAAAGACTTATGCTACAGCTCATCTTAAAAACATCATGACAGTGATCATTTTTTCTTAGGTGCCATTAAGTGGAATAGCTATTATATAATTATTAAACCCCCAACCAAAAAAACTACAATTATCACTTATTATAAAAAATATGTTTATGTATTTGTTTACCTCTGTCAGTCAGTCAGCCATATTCAACTTTAACAAATGAAATATTATCCAACGAAAGCACTATTATTAGTCATGTTATGATGCTGTGTTGACTATTTACACTGTTGAAAGCTACAGTGTACAACAAATGTTTTGTAAAGTTTTACACTTTACAAACTTTACACTTTAAAATTGGGAGCTGCAGCCCTACAGTCAGAGGAAAAGAGAAACAGAAAGAGAGGAAAATCAGAAAGGACAGGACACGTCCCATAATATTTTACTCAGACAGAGTAAAAAGCTGGTCTTTTTATGTTGAAAGTGCAATGTTAAATTCAGTAATAAATTGCAAGGAAATAAAATCAGTTTCATACTAAGAGGAAAGTGTCTCTCTTTGTTAGGGTCAGCCTGAGCAGGGAGTGCTGACTGGTCCATTGAGGTCTTTTCAATAGTGGATGTAATTACATTTGAACATCTAACAGCAGTATCCTGACTAAGTGCTCTCACAGAACATCCTGCTGCTTCCTGATCGTCCTGTAAGAGTCGTCACATCCACCACTGAAGTGAACAGGTGGAGATTCCAGTCGTTCAACCTCTTGTCACATCTGTAAAACCGCAACACTCACAACCCAGGCAGGGTGTCAGCCGCCTCGTTTGGTTTCTTGAGATGTATCAAACTCACAGACCGAGTCAAAATCACTGCCATGACAGATTAGACATGCACACTGCCCCGATAAATAAAACAGTTATAAGAGGTGTGACTTTCCCCTTGTCTTCTTCCTTCCTGTTCATTGTCTACCTTGTAAACCCAACGGAGCAGAAGGGCGTTCAGAGCTGTGTGTGCTGAAGTGTTGGATTTCCTTGCGCATGATATCCTAAACTGCCTCTTTGTCACAGTTCAGACAAACCACCCAGCAGAGAGAGATGTGGAGGAGTTTAATGGTGGCTGAGAGGTTTAGTCTGAAGCTGCTTTATTTAAGTGGCAGAGGAGGAGAGGGCGTGTTTGTGAGTATTACACTATTCAACTTCATATCAACCAAAAGAAATTTAATGGATCAACTTTGCAGGCATGTGGTAATTAAACAATTTTAACAAACGAGTAGAGTAAATACAAATGTAAGTGCAGTGTTATTCAGTCTTTCATCTCTCTGTCACGCTGCAGAAACTGTTGACAACAATAAAGAACCAGCAGAAAACAACAGTTTATGATGTTATTTGTAAAAGGCATTTGAACAAGGCATGTGGTGACAGGACGTCTCTGATGATAGTCTATATTTTTCTTATAGAACAATAAATGCCAAAGCTGTTGCATGAAATTGCAAGAAACCAAAGGTTGTCCATCTGTCCCGAGTTGAAACATACAGCGTTCCGTGTGCGATACCATGACGGGGGCCCTCCATCAATGTTGTGTTAATTACAGCACAGTCAAATAGATGAGATTAATCAACTGCATGGCTCAAAGCCTCCATGAGTGATACTCTTGAGAAGATGGTTATAACACTAGTCATTTGTTAGATAAATGTCAGAGCTAATAGGGAACTGAGTTTGTTCAAATAAAACCGGCGCATTAATTACTTAAACATACCTACTGAACTGCAGCAGAGCATGTAACAGAAACTCTTTCTGTGGAGAGCAGTTACAGTTAAGCTGAAGTGATCAGAGACAAACAGTACTCAGATACAGTGCATTATGCATAAAAGAGAATTCATAAAGGTATGCTCCGGTTTTTTACTCATGCTGGCACTAAGAGGAGGAAGAGGAAGAGTGAGAAAGCACGACGGCCACAATGGCAGAACAAAAACAAAGTCTTTCTATTTGCCCATTTATTTGTGTGAGCTGTTGCTGCTCAGTGACATTTGAGGCTTCATGTCCAAGGGCATCAGTAACATCGAGAAATGAACACTTTCTCCCACTTAATTGCATAATTGATTTAATGTTGCTAAGAGGGTGAGAGCAGAGGAATGGATTGTGTGGGAGTGCAGGAAGATACACCTTCATCATTTCACCCTCCATCATCTCCTCATTTCTCTGCCTGCGCTCAGTCTGTTAGTCAGCTTTGACAAATCCGAGCGTGCAAAGCTTGTATGCAAGCAAGTATAAGAGATTCATTGATTTGGTTTGAAATGCAGCAAACTGTTCTTTGGTATTTTGGTACATTCTCATACTGACAACAAAATGAAGCCCGTAGAGACAGAAACAACGAAAAGTAGAAGAGGAATAATTAAAACTATGAAGTAGACAACAAGCTTTCTTAAATATGAAGAGCTTAAAAAGGGTTTAATTTGAGATACCTAGCTGGCTGATGTCCAAGCCGTGACGGAGATCAAAGACGCTTTGACTTTGAACCATTGTTCATTCACTTCCAGTGAAAACCCCACATACCTTAAAACCCACACACACTGTAAAAAAGATGAAGATGATTTCAAAGCTAGTTAAGCATCAGTTAATCATGATTAGTATGTAGATCAAAGCGCTGTGCGTAGATGCTAATATCCATGAGGGAACTCAGGGGAAGCTTTTTAAGCACAGCTGGTACCTGTTTGTTTTGAAAACCCACTCTGACCGGATCCGACACTGTGAACATGACGGAAATGTTTAATCGACCGGATATTCAGTCACAGCATCTTCTCATGTTTTCGGACCCTCGGAGTGAACACTTCACAGATGTGTGGGTCTTCATTAAAGAGTGGGAAAATTCAACCTGTCATCACCTGAGTAAACAGCACTGACTAGTGAACCAGCTCTAATGCAGCACTTCCTACACAGTCACATGTTATCAACTTTGGACTGAAATATCAACAACTGGACAGATGCAGATGAAATTCTGTACAGACATTATGGTCCCCGTAGGTCACAGACCGATCCCCTGATATTTCATGTGGCTGATGCCATGACCTTTATATATGTGGTTTTGGGTGAAATGTGTCCACAACTATTGGATAGATTGCCATAAAAATTTGGCAAACACATTCATGCCCCCCTCAGGATGTACTGTAATAACTTTGATGATAGCTTAACTTTCATCTTTCGCCACCACTGGGTCTAAATCTGACTTTGTCCATTGCTCCGTTATAAAATTAACAACATTCTCATCAGCCTCCGTGAAAACACAGTCACATCACTGCTGTCACATAAAGTTACAGTGCATTCAAAGATTCTTCCAATCCCTTCACTTTTTTCATATTTTGTTTTGTTGCAGCTTTATGCTAAAATAAAAAATGTCCCTCATCAATGAACAGTCAGTACCCCATTATGAAAAAGCAAAAACAGAATTTTTGAAAGTTTTGCAAATTAATTCAAAAACAAAAACTGAAATATCACATTGACATAAGTATTCAGACCATTTGCTATGAAATTTAGCCCAGGTGCCCATTTCACTTGATCGTCTTTGAGATGTTTCTACACCTTGACTGGAGTCCACCTGTGGTAAATACAGCTGAATGGACAAGATTTGAAAAGATACACACCTGTCTGTATAAGGTCTCACAGCTGACATAATATCAGAGTAAGAACCAAGCCATGAGGTGGGCGACAGGATTGTGTCGAGGCTCAGATCTGGGGGAGGATACACAACATTTCTTGCTGCATTGAAGGTTTCCAAGAGAAAGATTCTCTGGTTTGATGAGACCAAGAATATTTGGTTTCAGTTCTAAGTGTCATGTCTGGAATAAACCAGGCACTGCTCATCACCTGCCCAATAACATCTCAACAGTGAAGCATGGTCCATGTCTCATTTAAGCTCGTATTTGTGCTAGCTCTAATAGTTTGGAACCAATAACAAGTGTTTTCTTTTATGAATTACCTCACACTTTCTCTGTTTGTCTCTGTCACTTTATTCTTCTGAATGAATAGATTTTGTCTTGTGTCTTTCTTAAAATTTCATTATATTCTCTCAAAAACACTTGAAATCCTTTCTCTATCCATCCACTTACATCATACATCATACCATGTCTGTGATATTATAGCTTATTAGCCTGACAAACAGAGCAACGTTACATTGTGTTGTGTGGAT
Source organism: Seriola dumerili (assembly GCF_002260705.1). Lineage (NCBI taxonomy): Eukaryota > Metazoa > Chordata > Actinopteri > Carangiformes > Carangidae > Seriola > Seriola dumerili. The sequence continues at coordinate 76,623 of NW_019176953.1, read as the reverse complement.
GACATTGAAACATTGTAAACAATGTTCCTCCCTCATATTTTTCCCTCAAATAATCAAGTATGCTGTTCTGTCCTCAACATACCCACACTTTCCTGACTTCTTCACTTTAGTAATTTCCCATGGCTGCTCCTGTTGATTTCAAAACAGCGATGCTTGTGCACAAGTTCGCCTGGGGAGCTGCACCTGTGTCAAGGTAAAGTCGTTGCTTTCAAGATGTTGTTTGTAATGCATTGTGACTCCAGTCAAACTCAGACAATGTTGAAAATGTACAGCCTTTGAATGATCTAGCGTCTATGAGACCTTGAAACAAAAAATCTTTTTCTATCTGAGTCAAACAGGGAGATGATGCTCAGTGCTATCCGAGCTGGAGATTGTTGTTTGTGCAGCCTGACTGTTGTTGAGAGGACAGCAACAGACTGAATTGAATGTTCTGTAATCACCTTTAATTGTTTGATATCAAAGGATGTTTTAGGAGGAGATTAAATGAGGGAAACTTTAAAAACATGTCTCAATGAAGGAACTTTCTGTGCTGTTGACAAATTACTTTTAGATTTGTGTTTGATACACTAATAAAAATATTCCTCCCACACACTTGAGGGAGTAGAAAGAAAAAAAGAAAAGTATAAAACAAGACGAATTCATGATAAAACTAAATTCTTTTTCTTTTTTGGAGAATTCCCTGAGGTGTGAGTCTGTTTGACCAATGAGAGGCACTGGAGAGTGGGATAACAGCGAGGAAGAACAGAATAAAGAAAAGATAGAGGAACGAAAACAAAGCAGACAAAGCGTGTGAAGGATAGGACAGGATGGGACGGACTAATGTGCAAGAAATATGGTTGTATAATGTGGATGTAACTGAGAAGATTTATTATATAATAAGCTGCTCAGAGACAGAAAGCAGACTTGGCTCCATTGTGTCCCTGTGGACTGACTCACTGTGATGAAGTCTGGACAGATTTCCTACAAATAAACACAGAAATGCACGCACGCATCCACACACACAAACGTACACACACAAACACACACACACACACACAAACAAACAAACAAACAAACAACCAAACAAACACACACACACACACACACACAAGCAATTGACAAGCTGTACAAATCCTCGCATATATTCACAACACCAGCACAACAAAAATCCAACAACTGTGAGTCCAAAACACTGACTCATTCGGGTATATCACAGGCTCTTTTAACAACTCAAAGTCTGACATTTAGCCAGAGGCCAGCACATCTGCATGATGACATTCCGCTAATTGGAAGTTGACTTAGCCATTTTACTGAGATAACAGAAAACAGTGGTTTAAATCCTTGACTTGGCACCTTCAAGCAGACCTGTTGTGTTTGGATCCAAGCAGGGAGATTTTCCTTTTGTGCTTTCTTCTCTCTAACTTCTATTAACAAAGGCATGTTTGATGTGGCCTCTGTCCTTCAGTCTTCTTCAAATCCCCAGTTTCGCCTGCAGAGACACGCTTTTCCTCAGTAAAAAAGAAAAAAAGAAACAACCCATTAGCAGCTGACTGACAAGGATTTATTTTTTATCCTTTGGTTGATGGCACGGAAAATCTCACTACAAAACAGAGAGCCAAAAGCGTGTGTTTAAGACCAGGCTTTTTAAATGACTGAGATGCTCACACGCACCTTCTCAAGAAGTAACTTGATTTTTATTAATAGGACTGATAAGGTATTTACTAAAGTTGACTGTATTTGGGTGTTATTTATTTAAGACTGTGTTTATGTTCAGCGTTCACTGGTCGTGGCTTTGTCACATTGTGGCTCTGCCTCATGTACTGGAGATTACCATTCCAGACAGTGTCTTTTGTCACACCAGCTCTTTCTCTTGCTGAAGTGTAAAAATTGATTGATGAAATTGATGAGTAATTTAACACCAGGGTGAATGCATTGATTCTACTTAGTTCGCCCAACTTTGTTAACTGGTAGGCCAAACTATGCTCTACTCAGATTCCTGCAACTCACTTTTCTATGTCTAGTTCCACCTTTCTATCAATAAACCACATGATTTTTATAACCACAGGCTGAAGATTGTGAAGGCGTTGAGCTGCCTGTCAAATTATACTGCAGAGTGTGTAATTTTTCCATTGGAGATAAAGTACAGAAATTGGCGAGGCAATTTCTGACAGAAGATTGTTTGTCTGTCATCTAAATGCTCCTTTTACATTCATGATGGTTCATGACCACTATCGCTGACACCTGACACTGACCTACAGTGATGTGTGTGTGACACATCTGAATTATTTACATTCAGTGTTTATGTCCTAATTTAATCTGACTGTGAGTGAGCGAACTTAAACTGACTGACGGAAGCTGTGATTAACTTAGCTGTCAATGTTTGACATGATCAGAAAAAAAAGTTGAGCTGGCTACTGTGCAATGAAAAGTACGTTAGTTGTATATAACTTATGCTCTGCTCATACCGTGTTCATGGCGGAACTTGGGACTCGTATAGACATTTCCACACCTTGTTTTCCTGGCTCAGCATGAGAGGACGTCTGTGCTTCAGCTTCAACCCCAATACCGGTAAAAATTTGCACACATCTACATCCATTTTTGCACATCACTGACTGACTGAGCTAGCGTTTGGCATCGTAACCACATTAAAGAATTGACAGAAACCTGTCAGCCAATAAGACACAAGTATTCGCACGTATTTTCCTGTAAACCCTCTCTGATCGGTCTTGCCTCCATCCATTGAAGACAAAATGCAACAGTTTTTCAAAGAAGATACAAAATTACAGCACTGCCGTCTTCTTTTATTGACGTTCAGTTAGGCAGTGACAAACTGCTGGAGAAGTGGAGATTTATTCTGGGCAAAAGAAAAAATCTTTGGGGTTATAGCCTCGAATGTCTGGACCAGGTGACGCCCACGTCCTGAAGAACAGAATTAATAATAAGCTGCAGATGAGCACGATGCCAGAGGGTGAGCAGTCGAGTGTGGCCTCTGAAATTTTTCTTTTAGAGTCACAGTGAGTTTCTACTGTGCTCTTGTGTTAATGAAGGCAGAGCAGAGTGAATGTGAGGCTATTCTGCCTCCAGGCTACAGGATGCCACTACTGATTGTGACCAATTACAGGGCTGAAAATAAATAATGAAGCTCTGTGACACTGCTTAAAGACGTTTTCTCTACATTTACCTACCTACAATGCTTGCATTGTCAACCCAGCATAATTAAATCCTTCATCCTATCCAAATATACAGTTTGCATAGATGGCATTTACTGTTTGATTTGATACTCCTCCTACAAACAGACTCATTTGGAACTTTGTTTGGTAGATAAGGGCTTTTTTTGGACCAAAACATGGCAACATATTCATTTAAAACATATAACACCACTGAACCCTCAGTAGAAAAGCTCCTCTGTTCTACCTCAGTATCTCCAGCGTTTGACCCAAATGATTCTTGGTAACAGTGCCAATTAGATTCAAGCATGCTGAGATGATCAATGGCCGCCGTTATCCACATGAAGCAGATATAAATCTGGTAATCACTTGTCCAAGTGAGAACATGCATCTCCATCCATGCAGGTAGCCAATAACAGACCAAAGGAGACAAACTAAGAGCACTGGAGGAGATGAAGCAGACTCTCCAGGTGATCACACCACATTAATGACTTGAGTATTTGCAAAGTAAAGTGTCATTATCAGTGAAATACCAAGTGTCACAGTGACACATAATCTTTTATTCAGCTATTAATAATGTTAGAGCCACGGTCTGTTACAGGTTTAATAGCAGTTCTTCTTGAGTCCTTCTTTTTGCTCCTTTCTTGCTCAGCTACAGTATAACATTACATTGAGTGCTCCACATAAGCTCCTGCTTCAGAGATCAGCACTCATGAATACGATTCGTGACACATTCAAGTGCACTTGTTCTGAAATAGTAACAAAATGGACCCTGTGTCAAATGAAGGTTTCTGGTAGCTTTTGTTTTACATTAGGGATTAAGTGGCACATTGTCACTTTGTGATGTGGCAAAATGAAAAGGACAAATTTCATGTCAAGCATTTAGCTGATGCCATAATTTATTTAGCACCAAATCAGGTTCAAAATGTACATCTATTAAAGGTTGACCATACAGAGAACACAGGAACTGTGCTAGTTATCTAAATTGTATGACAATGACACACATTAATTAATTGTATAATTATTTCCTTGATATCAATTATTGAAATGCCATGGTCACTGCTACCACATATTGCAGCCAAGTGCATGTTATTGTAAAAGTTATAGCAGATAAATATCTGTAGAGTTTTTTGCTGCTGCACGGAGCAACAAAGTAGTTCAGGATTTCAGCTTTAATTACAGAAATCAATACATCGGCTATTGCGAATCATTTTCTAAACCACAGTATGTTTTAACTGTCACTATGCTGCTTAACTCAGCAACTAAATGTGTTACAGACTCCACTGTTTGTGGCACAGTAGACATCTGAAAAGAAACAGATCGGATGTACTAGAGGCAAGTGTGGAGAGAATGAATGTAGTGTACACTAGCCCTGTTCAGACCCACACTAAAGCACCACAGATTCAGCGGAGCTGCAGTGAACCCAGAGGCTCTTCGCTGGATTACTGTATTACCGTACATATCACACATTATATGCGCAAAGATAAATAGAAGGAAGCGAAACTTGGTGTTGTTTGAAAGGCGTTATCAGAAAGAGAAACATTGGTAAAAAAATAGGAGTAGACTGTAACAACGTGCATTTAAAGGCAAACTTTGAATTCCTTATTTTGATATTATAATATTTTTGACATGATAACAGAATAAAAGAAGAGATACTGTGGTACAGCACTACAGTATGCCAATGACATGTTAAAAAGAACTACAAGTCACAACTTTTCTTTCTCTGCAATGCTGAGGCCTTACTTTGTGCCATCAGAGGGATATGAGTATGGCAAAGTTGCTCCCTAGAGTTTATGGCGCAATGAAATACATTTCATTACCAGGTTAAAATAAAAGATGGTCTATATGAATATTGAATGAGTGACCTTCTCTCCCTCTTCCTTCCCCAGTGTCTCACTCTTGCTCCTCTGTGTTTCACTGCAGGCACAACACATGCCGACATTAGTGATTTAAAAAAAAAAACAAACATCTAAATTACATTGCATGTCAATTAATAATAACATTTATCATTAGATAAATTTATCATTAATCATTAGACAACACTTGAATCAGGTTGTGGGTTGCCAGGTTGTGGTTGGGAAACAGACAGGTTAAAAATGTCTGTATATGTGTGGATTGTGTGACTAGCTTGCATTTCATACACAATCTGGCAACTTGGATAACGTCAGACAAACATACAAAACATATGGATCGGTGTATGATGATTATTTTATCATAAAAGTTGAGGGTCCTGCAAATTACGGGAGACTACCGGGATAGGAACTGTTGCCAAGTATGTCACAGCACAAACATCTGCCATCTCTGAGAAGCATACCTGAGTCTGAGGAGATGTTTGGTTCAGTTTTGGTTATCATCCCCTTCACTCTAATGTCTTTTAATAAGCATTGCCCTCTGGGATTGTAGCTTCCACTATGAAAACTCTACCCACAGTAAGCGTGTGAGTGTCTGCCTTCAGCATGCTGTAGTGGAAGGTTGTTGGACTATACTGTGCTTAAAAATGAATGACTGACTGACTCCTTTTACAGTTTTGACTATCTTGCAGTATGTACATAGATGTAATGATCTGTGAGGTCAGAGTTCAATATTTAGTAAATTATGTCCTGGGCCTCTGGACTGGCCTAGGGGAGGGTCAGGGAGAATAATACTGTCTGTCATTCTTTGTTTAATGCAGTTTGCATTGGACTCTGCCTGTCTATGTACTCTGTGTCTCTGCAGCTTTAGCAAACAGCCCAATCCAGTCTGTGTGTTCAGACTAATATTCACACATTCAACACACACTCCAACAGCCAGCAGGATAGTTCATTTCACTGGCTCCCCACCGGTACATGACACACACACAAACACACAGCCACTCACACAAACTCTGCCTGCAGGTAATGCCAGAGGTGGCCGGCATTCATCTCATTTGTTTCTCATCTATCCGCAGAATCATAATAACCATAGAGAAACAGATGCATGGCAGGGAAACAAATGGAGAGAACCACCGAAGCATTTGGTCAGATTTAATAAGGTGGAGGCAGAGGAGGGCAACTTTTGTTTTATAACAATCTTTTTTGTTCCTGCACAGCAGCCGGAACTAAAATATATTAGTCTGATAAATATTCCTTCATTGTACTTGTAGAAATCATAGATTTCAAGGTTTCGCTTTGAGAAGTTTTAGCAAAACACATTTCTTATAAAATCCCTTCTTGTTGTGTTGTTACTTTTATCAAAACAGATAAGCACAAGATTTCAGGCTTCAGCTCTACTGAGACATGTCAGGTTTGATATTACTGTACATAAAATACACAGATGTCCCCGCTGTATAAGCCTGTTAGCCTCTGAAGAACTACATCCACATATGCCAGAGCAGAGGCCATGCTAGCCTTGATAATCACATGCTACTGTAAATACCCTCATGTTGTTCTGTGGAGGAAGACCTTTAATCTACTGCCCACACATTAACAATGTTGCAGAGCCCCATGCTACAGCTTTAATGTTAAAATGCACTAATAGACCATGATGTTAGGATTGAAGCTAACCCTGGAAATAGCTCCATGTTACTGAAGGGGCTAGCTTTGATCCTCCTGTGTGCATTAGCCATGCTCTATCTGGTTCAGATGACTGTAGGCTCGGTTATCTCTCCTCCACACTGACATCTCTGCACACTTCTGACACAGGGTGGAGTGATTGTTACATTAAACACTACTGTACACCGAAACTGAGAGTATTACTTCTCACAGAGGTTGAAATAAGAGAAGAACAAGTTGGTTTGCCTTCATGTTTTCGTGACTGTGACTGTTGTCAACCAACCATTAAATCCTGAAGCATCCAGTAATGAAAAAATGGTGTCTTTAGAAAATCAATAAAGACTGTGTTTTGTCCAGATTTTTATGCCACAGTGGTCACGCTGAGAGGCTGGGTTATGAATCAGGTTTGGGCTAAAGTTTTTGGCAGAAAATACAGTAAAAGAACAAATCAATACAATGAAAGGACAGGAGGGATGGAAACAGACATACTTAACTTAGAGCTTTGCTCCAGTGTGCAGCAATTTCTCTGGATGTTTGCAAAAGAGAGACAACGTACAAAAGACAATGTTGAAGACTGATTGATCTCTTTCTTGTACGCTGCTGTAACCAAGCTAAACAGTAAGATAATTGCTGTGTAGTTTTTTTTTAAATTTTTTTATGATGGTCAGAGTTTGATGTGTTTAGAACAGATTGTGGTTTTACAGAATTACTGTCAAGTTGAGCTCTTCACTCTGGATGAGATAAAAGAGCTGAGTAAAATGAAATTAATGAATTTACAAGACGTCTTGTCTCGTGGTCTCTTTATTCCCCCAATCAAAGTTTAAAAAAAACCACCATCATATGTGACAAAATAAAAACACAACATGTCGGTTGAGTTAGGCTCAAAGAAAGCATTGTTACCATGACAACATAGAGAGCTACATGAAAGATAAAGGGCAAGAAAAAGGGTGATCGTAGAATAAGTGCATGCACACTGCAAAATAAGAAGTATGGAGTCATGCACTCATTGCCCTCTTCACACACACTGACACACATGCCCACACATACCTCATGCTATGACACCCCATCATATGGTGATGGTGGCAGAGCCTGAGGGAGGGAGCAGAGCAGCCAAACACTGAGAGGTACTGCAAGTATTTCATGTCGGTCTGTAGGCTGTGACATTAACAACCCAAGGTGATTTAACTTCCTAATTCATCCACCTCCTTTATTTATGAGCCAGCAAGGCTTTTTAGCAAGAGCTGATGGATTGAGCTGATGGCTTTTTATTCTCCACCCCGGAGGACTTGGTAGCGGCATGAGAGCCGAGGTGGAGGGAAAAGGAGGAGGTGGAGAAACTGGGGAACAAAATAGTGTTTCAGAGGTGTGACACAGTCCTGGTTTGCTGCTAAGCCACACAGGATAATCAATTTCATTTCAGGGAAGGACTCTATTTTTTTTCCCTTGTTCCAACTTTCCCCCATTCCTCTTATTCTCTTGCTATGTCCATTCAACAACATCCATTTTCTCATCATGAAGTGTCTTTCTTATCTCAAAGTTATCCTCTCGACAAATCTGTCTCTCTACAAGGCCTTCTCTAGGCCTGTATAGAGCGTACCTCTCTCCTCCTCTCTAATACACACACACACAAACACACACACACACACACACACACACAGTCTGAGTCTGAGTATCTCCTGAGTATCTTCTGTGTCTTCCCCACAGTGTCGCCTAACTTCCTGATGTTTGGCCTGAAGGCTACTGTGATCGTCACTTTAGTCTCTTTGCTCATACATTGCCTGGAGAATATAAGTGTCAGGATCCAACAGACACACACACACACACACACACACACGCACATATACACATTAATTCATCTGCTTGTGAGTGCTCTGTTTACCGATTCTAAAGCAGTCAGTTCGGTAACATTTAGATAAAAATTAGGCTCGGTGGATGCACTGTTTTTTTTGGGGGGGTCAAAGTTTACAGCAAACTCCCCTGTTCCATTACTATATCACCCAAAGTTCTGAGACGGTCCTCCCATGAAAAATGACAGATTCAGATGTTTCGTAAAATGCAGAAATATTTACACTCAGGTGACCAAGTCCTCAAGCAGCAGGTGGAAATATAACTCTCCTCCCATGGGTGCAAAGAAGAAACAGTGTGACTTCAGTATGGAGTGTGTAGAGGAAGGAGGTTGGGATGGATGGATGACTTTGACATGGAACATCACTCTCCATGACTGTGATCATTCCCTAATCCACACCAAGTTGTGTGTGTGCTTAAACTTAACCAGACTCTTACTGTTTGCAGACAGGGGCACAGATCAGAAAACATGACGCTTTATTTTAGGGGTCTCTACATTCCTAATAATTTTCAGAAAGTTTCTTCAAATGTTTTCTGGAAAGAACTATCCACTTTGGTACTTATTATAGAAAATGATAAGTTGTTATACTTCAAATTATTTCCAAATTATAAGTTAACATTACCTTGAGACTTTTGGTCAGTGTACTGAAGGTCAGGTGAAGATGCAAAAATGTGCAATTTGTCCACAGGCAAAACTATAATTCAGAATATATTATGAAGAAAATAATTTCCAATAATAAAGGAGTAATGAATGAATTTACTCGAGTTTAAACAAAGTGGGTCTTCCAACAAATTTCCTCTAGAAATCGACAATGAACTCATCACAACTAAATCAACTGAGTCTCCAAACTTTTTTCTGTGTATTACCTGATACCTGAGGCACTCACTATTGTTTTTCTAACTCCACGTTTCATAGTTAGACTGTTTTCAAAGTCCCTTCAGTCTTTGGACTTTGGGGTCTTTTTCCATTAGTTAAAACGCTATGCAGTTATGCCTGGGGTACTGGCTGAACATAAAAACCAGGCTGGACTGCTCAAACCTGAGCCAAGTCAAAGCCAGTGCAGCATTTAATTTGCCCAAACACAGTTAAAACAACTTTTTTTTCTAGAAAGCTACAATCAATCTAACATGAGATTGTTTATTTAACAAAAAAATGATTCCTGTTCTGTTCCACAACTTTTCAGGTGGGTCACCGGCAGTAAGGAAGTTTATGTCAGTCTGATGGGCAGATTCATGATAACGAACAGCTTTACAGATGAATTTGTGTAAAAGATGCAGGAAAAACTGGAAAAACTTGTTTTATTTTTTATGTTAAGTGATTTCGACGTTAAAACTTGTCGCAGCTCTAACGGCATGTGTAAAGCTTCTTTCTTGGTTTGTGTATTTTGGACATAAGAAAGGAAGCGAGTCTTATGTTGGATCTTCTCTTTGCCAGGTCACACACATACCCTGTGGCAATTCTGAAAGGGAAGCTCTCTGTATGCCTCAGGGTTGACTACATTTCCCCAGGCAGACAGTAACGATACTCCGTTCAGTTTAGTTTGGTTAGATCACTTTTGTTGGCATCCTGTATCCTTCGTGTGGATGTAGCGACTACCATCCTGTACCAACTTGGCAAGCCATTCCTGATGCATCACCATATAGCGGGAATGGGTTCCATGTCTGTTTCAGCTGGTTATTATTATCCAGAAACTGTAGCTAATCATGGTCTGTAATCCTGTAATGCAGATCTGTCTCTCTTTCACCCTTCTCTCCATTTGTATACTTTATTTCTGTGTTGTGTCCTCTGTTTAGTGTTTGTGCCAGTTTGATTCTCCTGAGCTCCTGTGCACTGGCAGTGATAATGAGGCGCTGTCTGCTAATTGTAATCCTCTCTTTGACACCCTACACCAGATAATGAATTACAAACACACAAATACAAAATTCTCTCATGCATACCCATATACAAGAGTCCAGAATGAAACAGCAAGTCCAACAAGTGTTTAGAATAGTAATAGCCTCGTGTAGTAACCTGGCTTGGAAAAGTTTATCTTTAAATTGAATTAAAAAATGAATTGAATTTTGACCGGATGATGGTGTGAGAACATCAAACCATCACTAAGGTTATTAGGATACATCCTCTGGGGATCATAAATGTCTGCATCAGTATAGCTAATAGTTGTTGTATTATCATATCATTACAACTTTTTCAACCTGGACTGTTATGGCCCCTGCTCAGACTGTCAGCAAGGGTGGACTGGCCATCAAGAGCTTTCCCGAATTTTCTAAATTTCACTTTCAGCTCTTTGGTCAATAAGGCCATTGATGTGTTCAAACCTAATTTGTTTATGTCAATAGTGAACAACAAAAGGAAAAAGATGGGAAGTCAACAGGGCACCCTTACAAAGCATGGGTATATAACACTATCTGAGAGAGAAACACAAAATGGTGTCATAGCCACAAAAGAGAGTGACACATTTCTGATAAGAGAGATCCAATTAGGCGAGGTAAGTGATGAGCTATGGGGTCATCCACAAAACAAAAAACATACTCTGCTCCATTTCCCTCTTTCTCTCTGTGTGTGTTTTCCTTGTTTTGGTCATAGGTGTGTCATGCATTTGTTGAAAATTACTCATTAGTTTGTAATTGTTATTGTTGGAATTTCTTTCCTGATAATAATCAGGGTTGTTTTATTCCCCAGCCCAACTGTAGTATATCCTCTCATTTATATGCAGATGATACACAGCTGTACATTTCTGTCTTGTGATGACTTTAGTCCTATTTTTTTCAGCTGAATAAGGACAAGACTAGAGAAGCAGACAGGAAATGTATTCACACACAGAATCACTAGGTGAATGGCTGCCATGCAAAGTGCTAGCCTGGCTAATTACTATTATAATTATTACTGTATCCATAATACTACTCATTAAATAAATGTCAAAAACCTGACTTTAACTACTCTTTGTTACAAAAATGCAACAATCTATTCTTGTTTTCACATAATTCAAACTACCAACAACTTAAAAATAGTAGCCAGTATTCATGGAGTAAAACCTAAATATCACAACTTATCACAACTCAAATAAACAATGGTTATAGTTACTGATCAAACACAAAGTCTTTCACTGACAAACAAACCTGATGTAATGCACATTAACCTGTAGCAGGAGAATATGAGAAGGCTGGAGTGGGACCTACTTTCTCTAAGTCCAACAAAGACAAGAAAATCCACAACTGCACTGTATATCTGAGCAGGTCAAAGAGAGAGAAGGAAACGATTCATCCAAAGTCGCTCCAGGGATCAGCAGTCTTCCAGAGGCACACAGTTACCCAGGGAAGTCCAGGAAATCTAGCTAGTTCTTTAAACTACCCCCACTCTTTATTTTTATGTCCTTCACCACTTTTCCCTTTTGAGAGTAGATGTCCCGAAAGTGTAAAAACTTTTATTTATCACCTCCTTTAAACAATCTCCCTTCTCTTTCTGTTTCCTCCATGCTGTTTTGATGATTCCTCACCGTGGCTCACAGGTGTGTCTGATCTATCTCCTCACCTCCTCCAACTTCTTTTCCCCTCAACATTTTAAAGGGCTGCTCTGCACTTTTTCTTTCCCCCTTTCTGCTACTCTTCCATTAGTGCAAGGCGATATAAACACTGATTGCAAAACATGCCCTTGAAAAGCAAATTAGAAACGTAAATACATTTGAGAACTTAATATAGAAACAATGATTTCTAATCAATCATATGGCAGTCAGGGTTGGCTGAGTTAGCTAAACACACCACATGCTATTGTTCTGATATAAGAAGTCACAGGACGAGAGAAACCCTTGGAGGAAAGTTTTTTGAGTTGGCACAGACACTGAGAGCTGAAAAGTCACAACAACCTAAAAGAACTCTTAGCTGAAATACGCTCTAGATATCTTAATGTGGAGTGGTGCTGTCAAACGCCTCTGTGACCCAGACTCAACTCATTTAACAGCCTGGTATCAGTGCAGAGATATTCCTTTCTAAAGTTTTTGTGCAAGCCTTCTAACCAATCAGAGAAGGCCAAAGTCTGGCATGGTAGCTCACAGCTGTCAATCAAACAACACTTTACATGAAGAGGATATGAGAGAAGGGCTGGAGGGGTTACATGCAGAGTGCAGAGGCAGAGTAATTAGACTCATCCACAGGGACATTAGCAAGGCTAAACACCCCGCAACAAACTGTAACTCTACTATATTTGTTAGTTTATTAGTTCATTAGTTGATCGTTGTCAACTGTCTCACTCATGTTCAGTATCATTGGCTCATTGATGCATCATCTGTTCAGCTAGCAGCTGACAAGTAATCTCCAGTCAGATTCATACAATTGTATAACGGGTTCTGTCAGTTCTCACTGTTACTCTGCAAACATCCATATCTGCTTGCACAGTTTGGTAATTGCATTCTGTGATTCATATCTTCATTCTTTATCTTCATTCTTCAAACACACTCTTTCCTGTAAGTTATGTCTTCATAGTAGATCACAGAGTCCAGAAGTATGTGAAATTAACGTCTTAAGTCGTGTTGGTAACACGATGGTTTTCTTGTTGACAACAGGTTTCGTCAACACCTGAAATTTTTAAGTGTTAACAACATGCTGACAATAATTTGTTAACATGTAGACAACACCTAGACAAACACAACGTACCCACGACCATGTGGATGGACATATTGCATTTTAATTTATTTGTGTTTTTTGGACATAGAATTTGAGGAACATTATCATCTTCCCATCGGTTCACATAGATGTGAAGTTTTCAACTGCCGCAATTTTTTGGTCATTAGTGATGAGTAACGTTTATGTCACATGCGTCTGAATTATTCTCTAAGTCTGTTTCCATTGCACTACTAGCAGTTTTGTTTTTATCAATACACCAACTTTTCCATCTTCTGATGTGCATAAGAATATCTGGCGGATACAAGATCAGACTGAGTGAATATATCTTGAAATAAAGGAAAACAAATAAGATCAACAAGGCAAAACTACCAGCAGAAAACACTACATCTGTTTACATAATCAAATACGAATTATTAAAGTTGGATTAAAGTTATTTCATTCAAACGAAATTCTAACTTAATTTAGAATTTCACTGTGGAATGCTACATTACTGCTGGCTTTGACCATATCCAGCTAAATTTATTAAAAACTGAAACCATTAATTGTGATTCAAAATTTTAGCATCGGTTACATATGAGTGCAAAACCAAACTAAATAACTGGAATATGAAAACTGTAGATATGAGGGCAAAAACTCAGCAGCATATTAATCACATGCTGTTGCTTGTATAGACTCTCTCAGCCCCCATCTCCAATCAGTGTTTTAAAAGGACATGCCCCTGATGACTGAGACAGTATCATCTCCTAACCTTTAATACCTGACCTGGTATCAGCCTCCGGCATTAAAGCTACACCTTTTACACCATCATACATTATGTAAATCCTTCCATGCTACAGATCCAGGGTCAGCTGAGGGGAGTGGTGGCTGACATGTGAAGCCCTGCAGGATCTGATGTTAGTTCAGCAGATGTCTGGTTAAACCCCCCACAGGCAAAGCAAGGCTGTCTGCAAGATACGGCCAGACTGACCTCAGAGCTGCCTGTCACCTTATCTCCTTCTACAGGGACACGCACGCTCACACGCCCGCCCGTCTGCCCGCAAACACACGTACACACATACACACACACACATACACAGAACCTATTTCATCGCAATGTATTTTTCTACTTTCAGTCTAAGTTACACCTTTTAAATGTTATATTTAGATGATGTTATCCAGCTATCTCGTACAGTAAGTGCAACTGTGGAAAGAGCTTCACCTGCTAGTAGTGAAGGAGACTGAGCTGTGATGATGAAATGACTGGAGAATGATATGGGAAAGTAACAGATCTCAATAAAAGGTAAAAGAAGGACTAAAAGTGAGAGGGGATCAGTGAAACAAGAGATGTTTACGTACAGTATTGGTTCATGACATGGCGAGTTTTATGTTGCTGCTGTGTTTGTTGTTGCTACGTGATTCAGCTGTAAGTCAGATCAGGGAGGCGGGTCTAACAATGCCATTGGAAATGAAGACCAGGGCGGCAAATGAAACTATAACCGGCAGCATCTAGGAATTTGGATATGATGAATACAAATGATGATGAAGCATTGTAGATGAGTTGTTGAGAGCAAGAGGGCTAAAAAGACGCTTCAGCAGGCCTCATAAGAGATGACGGCTTGTGTGTGTGTGTGTGTGTGTGTGTGTGTACAGTAGCACAGTGTTAATATAAATACAGACTCCACATTTACTGCAATGAAACCACTGTTGTCACAGGTGCGTTGCTGATACAGAGGGCTTCAGTGAAAAAACACAGGGCAACAAGGCTGAGCCTGGCTCAGTTTTTGTTGCAACGCAATGTAACATCGTCCAGCAAGGCACCAGCCAAATAAACGCAACCTCACATTCCTGGTAGACTATGTAACATCAACAGAGTTCTACTGTTTACCATGTGAACACTGAGACAGACGACACATTTGTGGTCATCGTGATCACTTTTCGGGGTTGTAAAATCCCCTCACTGTCACTGTGAGGTGTTTTGGTGTCTGATAAATCTTCATGCTCATGACTCTGCAGCTGTCCTCGATATTACTTCATTCTCTCTCTGGTGCCCCGACCAACACAGTACAGTTCCGCACAGTAGAGTTTTCAGACTGAATGTTTGGCAAATCTTGCTAAAGAAACAACAAACACAGCTCAGAGGAATCAAATATTTCATATATCTTCCTCTAAGCATTCTGCAGCCTTTCTCCCCCATCACAAAACTACACCACCACACTCTTTTTTTTTTTTTTTTTGCACTTCAAACTGCAACAGAGATGACACTGTAAGTGCAATGTTGTGATTGTGAAGTTATTTCACGTTGCTGTTATGTAGCACAAGTGATCTTGTAATGTTAACATGATTTTCTTATTTACTAAATCAGAGACAGACTGTTTCGCACAACAAACCAGATGTACATATCTCAGTGGAAGACAGCAGGGTGGCTAGAGGGAGAAGCTAACACACTATGGCTACACTTAAAAACACAAAGCCAGTATTTCAAATGTTTCCAATAGAATGAGCTACAGTGTGGCTCACCCTCATATTACCTTTGAAAAAAAATACCAGTGAATTTCATAATCAGCCTAATTCTAAAGAGCCATTAAGTCTGAGTATCAATTTTAAAATGAAGAATTCAGAAATGAAGAAGAGCTGGAAATGCTAATATTTACTGTGGAACAATACAGCCGATGGAAGAAAGGACTGAAGTCACTGGAGAACCATTAGGAAGAGAATACCACAGTAATAACCAAACTTCTTAAATAAAATATGAACGTATGAAAACTGCTAACAGATGAGTCCCACAGGCTTCAATTGTGTTTGAGTGTAAAGCGTATCAGTATAGTATGTTTATCCACTCCATTGTTCGTGTAAGACTATCATCACATCATTTTTATCTGATGGACTTAATACGTCAGAAATCATAGAAAGCTCCGTGGGGACGTTCAAGCAGAGAGAGTTTGTGGTGGAAAGTCACTGATGAGGAAAAAGAAAGAAAAACAAGGGGCCAAAAACGAGCAATATGTTGGAGGAGCAAAGCTGGAAACAGAATGAACCAGGAGAGAAAAGAAGAGTCAGAATCAGGAATAGAAAATGAGAATGAACAAAGAGAGAGCGACTATAATGAGGAAAGAAAACTGATGAGTGAGGCCACAGGCTTAATGCAGTGTCCAAACCAAACAGATAAGCTCTTGTAACCAAGGTACTGCTGTTTAATAAATCACCCGCACTGAAAAGAATACTGTACAAACGCCAACAATACTATTCACATTAAGTCAACACTGGTGGGGAAGAAAAGTAATTAAAGAGACTGCGCAAACACGGCAGAGAGGGATTCCTTAATAAAATAAACAGGAGATGCGTGTGGACGAACGGGCCCCCATTTAAACAGAGGTGCTGTTACAGCCTGGCCTTGATCCCCTCACACGCAACAGAGTCAAGGCAA
Organism: Seriola dumerili; assembly: GCF_002260705.1. Lineage (NCBI taxonomy): Eukaryota > Metazoa > Chordata > Actinopteri > Carangiformes > Carangidae > Seriola > Seriola dumerili. The sequence goes on along the minus strand of NW_019176953.1, from coordinate 60,103 downwards.
CACAGAGCAGGATAAATGCAGCCTTTGGCAGCAGCACACTCCTCACATGATAATAACAGAAATGTACTTGTGAAATCGACTGTGTGCTCTGGGGGATCCCACTCTCTCCACACGCTCTCAGTGTTCAGTAAACTTTTGCATCTCATTAAGTTGAGGTAAGAAAACTCACTGATAAGCAATTACTAATAGAAAAGTAGCCAGCCCCTAATTTCATACTGACTACTTTCTCTTAGTCTCATGGTACAACTCAACTGGTTATTTTGAGAGACTTCAGGCAATATTATAAGTGACAATTACTGCAATCATGGAGGTGTTGCATAGCAATCTAGCCAATCATCTCCATTAAGGTGTATGAGTATGTGAAGGGAGGTCAAGAGAAGTTGGAGTGGCCATTATGTACTCGTAATTAACACAAAAGGATCTTTCACTGGTGCCACAGCGAGCAGTTGTTGCAGAATAACAACTGAGCACACACCAACCCGACCACCCACACACACACGCATTTGATTGTTCTAGGTCCGGAATGTTCGCTTAGCTCCCCTCAGCATGAGAATATGACAATTAAATAATCAGCGACAAGAAGTCCAACCCAATGAAGAAAATATAAGACAAGAAGTGGAGTTCACACAGCGTCTGTCGTGTAAACAGAAACTGGATCTTGTGTCACTTCAGTAGATGTGAAACTTAAAGAAATTCAACATTGAGCTGCTATTTATATGACTAAATTGTTTTACCAGTTATATTGTGGTGACAAATGTAATGGTTGCTTGGATACGTTTTACATTTATGCACCACATCAGATCTGCAGGCATGTGGTCAGGATGGATGGTGGGTGGAAGTCCAGAACTTTGACACCAGAGACCAAGGTTCACCGTCCACAGTCCCGTCTGTGGTTAGCATTAGGCAACAAAAGCACTTTGGTTAAGGTTAGTGAAAGATTGTGGTTTTGGTTAAATTGTATCTTGTGCTTTGAGTCACAATGAACTTTTTTTCTATTCAACCAGACCATCATCTTTACCTACGCCTAAACCGAGTGCCGCCAGTATCTGTTTCTGCACACATGGCACTTGGTTAAGGTTTGGGAGGTTGGCCTTGGTTAAATATTGAAAAAGTCAATACCACCCAACCACCTAACCTACAGCCTGACAGCAATTACATTTCCTGGTAAAATGTAGCTGGGAAAAACAAATGAGTTGTATATAAAGATCATTTCTGGGAGACAGGGTTGCTATTGAACGTTACACTATGTCCTGTTCAGTAATCTACATTATTACTGGGTTTCAACAGTAACAAGAGGAAAGGCAATATCATTTATACAACACATTACCAGGACAATTCATGAGAGCGGTTTATTTTAAGACTTTGAGACAACGTGTAAATCAGTCTTCCTGGAATGAAATTAGCAGACCAGAAAGCTTTCACAAGTAATAGTAAGCAACGAGGATCCTTTCACACGATCGTTTCCCTACTTTTTTCATTCAGTGTAGCCATTCATCTCAGCTCTGTTCCACAGACTAAATATCTCAGGGTCTAAATTGATGATTTGGGATGCTTTCTTTTTCACCTGTCATTCTCTCTGTAATGTATAAGAAGGAGATACTGTGTTTAGAAGGCATTTGGCATTCATTCATTAATTATTAGTAACACACTGAGACACGTACGCTGATGCACTCGCACCCACCTTAAGCACGGAGGTTCGAGCCAAGATAACCCCCATTTCAGTCTGCTTGCTTGTTTCTGTCGTGCCGTTTTTATTGTCTGTTGATGTTGTCTTTCTATGTTGTTTGTGTTATCCAGGCGTTGTACAGCACTTAGGTCAGCCGTTTGCTGTTTTTAAATGTGCTTTAGAAATAAAAATTGCTTCGATTTGATTTACAAAAGGTGCACAGTCTCTCACTCTCAGACACATATTCAAAACGACTATTTGAAAAAGAAAGATCCACACAATACTCTGGTCTGGTTCTCTCTGTCCATTTCCTTCTTCTTCAGACATTTAATTTCTTGTCTCTTGTATTTTCTCCATCATTAACCCAGTCTGTCTCTGTCTGTCTTGTGCTTGCAGTTGTGTTTGTCCTAAATTTCATGAAACTGCTCTTTCTACAAAACAAAATAGATCACAAGGGACTCTGTCCCAATTTCCTTTCTGCTCCTCTTTTCTTTTACTCCTCACACTGTCTGTGTTCAGGAGGGAAAAATATAGTAGAAGCAAGGGAAGTTATGAACAGAGTGATGGACAGAGAGCCGAAGAAACAGAGGTAAAGAGAAAGATACAGTGACCTGTTCGTCAAGCTTGACTAAGCAGAAACTTTTAACAAAATGGAGAAACAGAGAAAAACTCTCTTTTCTTTCTCTATCTCAAAAACACATATACAGTATGTACATGCGCGCACACACATACACACACATGCACACACACAAACCTCAACCCTTGCACTTTGCAAACAAAGTGCTTACTCTACCCCGCACCCTTTCTTTCTTCTCAGAGTATCTTCATCTCTGGGTTTACCTTTTATTATCACTCGGCTTCTCTCTATCTCATTTTACTCCCCTCTGACTGAGTTAGACTTAATTAACCTTTATGAAAGTTGGAAGTGCAATATTATCAAGACATTACAGTCTGATTCAATAATAGCTCTGACTGAAATCTGACTAAAGTAAGTACATTACCATTTAAGCAAGTGAAAGCCAATTACTTCAGAAACCTACTGGAATACGTTAAACTTTTGGGAGTTGGTTAACTTTGCAAGTTCGGTGAGAACGTTCACATGACCTGCATTATCTAACACTATCTCTAAAGTGGCAGACTGTAGGAAAAAGTTAGTGATAAAGCGCATATAATTAAAGTTAGCTTTTCAGAGAATTTTGAGATGTTAGACTGTTTGAAACTATAAGGCTAATTTTCTCAATATTTATAGCTGATACCTTTTTATGTAGGGGAGGTGCATTAGGTACAGGTCAGAGAAATGCATGTTCAGCCTAAACTGCATCTCTCACACTGGTTGACACTGCCAGCTGAGTTCAGTCTGCAGTGTGGCTACATTCATACAATGCTAAACCACAGATTTAAAGTGAATTTCATTTAACAATTACCACACACACACACACACACACACACACACACACACACACTCCTGTGGGCATGTCCTCTTTCTGCCATTTTCCCTTGTTTCTCTTGTTCTTTCTTTATGTTTTCCATCTCCCTTTTTTTTCTAGAGTTGGTTAAATGATGCATAAACTTTAGTATAAATAAATTATAAAATGCCTATGGTCACCAAAGATGGGCAGTGTTCAACCCGCATTCGACCCTTGTTAAAAAGGAGGGTTGGCTGACGCATGTTAACCCATTTAGATGATCTAAATTTGGTACAACCCAGCAGCTTTCCAGGGGTATGCTTGGATAAATACTTGGATCCAGGGTGATCCAAGTATTTAGGTTTTACTGATAAACTACAATTTCAATGAGGCAAATTCCACAAAACAGTGTAACTCTGCAAACCACTTGAATGTCTTGAGGCAGATGGAGATCCTAAATTGTGAATTAATCACTTTAAAGGCCCCAGAATGATTACAGACATTCGGACATACTTAACCATAAGTTATCATAAAAATCTTTGTCTTGACTAATAGAATGCCTTATAAAATGCTTTTTATAATGTAAATCACAACTGAGAGAGGCTTGAAAAAATTTAAATCAGCCCTGCTGTACAAGTACAGTACATCAATGTCATCCATGCAAACAAGTACAAGAGCTTCCTCAGCAGATGGTGTTTCTTATCTCTCCATAGCAGATCAGTCTATCTAATTCAATACCACAACACTGCAAGACTAATGATTTATAGGTGATACTTTGATAATGCGCAACAGAAATAAGCAGTTTAATAACATTATGTGTGGCCAGCTACCCAAACCTTGATGTGAATTTCAATCAGCTCCAGTGCTGCATCAAGGCTTTATGACAACATCTCCTCTATGAGGGAAACATTAGGTTTGGCACGATCCTGCAGTCAATTTTAAATATACCTATCAAAGTGTAACAACAGTGGATTAATAAATTAACTGCGCTTCCTTTAAATAATTTCTGCGCACAGGGGAGAGAGATGGAGGGGAAGAAAGGGAGGAATACAGACCAGAGGCAAGAAATTCTTTTCAAATGACACACACACACACACACACACATACACACATAAGCACAGGAACACACACGCAAGAGGCCACCCTTCAACATGATCATGACCTTCTGCTGCAAGAGTGACAGGCTCTTGTCAGACATGTATGTCATAACATAGATAAACTCCCTGAAAGAGAGAGAGAGAGAGAGAGATAGAGAGAGACAGAGAGAGAGAGAGAGAGAGAGAGAGAGAGAGAGAGAGAGAAAGAGAGAGAGAGGGAGAGATGGAGGAAATAGGGAAGGGTAGTGAGAAAGATGTGGATGAGCAAGACAAGAAAACATTTTTTTACATTGCTTGGTTTGTCTGTGCAGAAAAGATCAGAGGTTAATTTAGAGTACAGAGAAGGAAAATGTCCTGCAGGCGCCTGCAGGATAGCAAATGTTACAGATGTTGGATATATTTCCTCTAATGCAGGTGGGAGTCTGTGATTACCGTTATCACGTTGGAATGGCCAAAAGGGGATATTTCTTACATATAAAAATTTAAAGGACTGCTATTTTGGGGCTAAAATATATGTAAATACATTTCCTGCCTTTCAGTAAACCAGTTTCCTGTAAATACAACTTCAAACAAAGTTAAGTTTCACTTTAATATTAAAGTTTTAAAAATTTAAAGTTTCTCTGGCTCATCTATTCGTATCTTGTTCTGTTTTTTGAATAGTCGAGCCATCAGTCACACGAATTTCATTTAAATGTCAGCAACATTGGAAAAGGAAAAGGAAGCAGGAAAACCGTCAGTAAAATTTTTATCCACTTTTAATCTCTGCTGATTGACACTGCAACAGTTTCTTAAAACTTTTAGACATTTAACAAAGCTTATTCTCAGTTTTCAGCTCACGTCCACATGGCGGTGGCTTATTAAATAGTTGAGTAAGTGTATTAACATTTCTTAAGATTAATTTTTTTTTTTTTTTCTGTGAGATGGGGTGGACAGATTTTCAACGGACTAACAGTGTTGTGGGTGGAGTTGATCTGAATCTTAGCAGTAACTTGTCAGAGGTGGATGGTGCCTCGGCAGAGCGAGCGGTAATGAAAGGCAATCCTTCCAGAGCAGGCGGGAGCAGGGTTGCAGACTTCCAAAATGAGCTATGTAAGCTGTTTGGTAACTGCTACATGTTGGTAGAATATCTGCCATGCTATTGAGGTTGTCCTTACTAACCTAGTAGGGATGTCTCAATAAAAGGAATCTAAGGAATGAACAGCTTCCTGTAACAGGCCACATGAAGCCCAAACAGCCACAGTCAGATGAGAGTCAGAGAGGCTCAGCTAATATTTGAAGACTTCAAAGATAAAACGCAGAGAACAGACTCACATCTATAATGTCATGATGAAAAACAATCTGGACCAGTTCCATCGATAATAACATGCTGACCGACTCAAAAGTAAGAATGTTAGTTTGGCTTTGTACATCACAGGCTTGCATCATGGCGGAGAATGTCTGGGAGAAAGTTTTCCAAAACTTCAGATTTACTTTGATTTAAGATTCAAATCCTCAAGATTATAAGGATTGTTGTGATTAATGTGAGCCTACTTTGGCTGGATATTCCCTTTAAATGATGGAACTGGATTGATGTTACTCAGTGATGAGTGATTCAAAGTTAATCAGCGACACAGACGAAAATAAAATATTTTATGATAAAATAAAATGTATTCTCGTGACTATCTCAAAGGGGAATGGTAAATAAGGGTAGAGATGTCAAACCTTAGCAATTATTTAGAAAACACAAACTCAGCTGCAAAGATAGAGATGAGATGCAGCTGTCGGCAAGGTCAGTGAGGTGAGTGAACATTGGTGGGAAAAATATTTATATATTTATAATAATAAAAGAACAAAACAAAGCGCATTGAGAGAGTCTCTCCGAGAGGACTGAAGTGGTAGACTTCAGAGTTTTATAATGACTGGTAGCACTGGGCCCAGGTGCTGCCAGTCAGCCCAAGTGGATGCCCCCGCTCACCAATTACCTGTACCTGCAAGAGAAGAGTAAACAAACAGGCCAGAGGGTCGTCATGGGAATACACAGTTTATTTAATTGGGAGCTCCAATGATTTTACTGATTTTAGTGTGTTTACAGGGGTTTGGAACCATTACTGCATATGAAAAATGTCTAGAAAAGCTTTTTGTGGCTCCAGAAGGAGCTCTGCAAAATCTTAAGAGATGTCACCTAAGTCTGTGTCAGTCTTGGCAGAAAACTGCAAGTCTGAAAATTGAAAAAATAAACATATATTATATATATAATATATGTATATTATATATATACTGGGGATGTGGACGTAGAAAAAAGTGAGTTTACCAGGCATCTGCAGCATCCTCCTCATCTCAACTTGAGGCTAGCGACTGCATTAGCCATTACTAGCATTACACACCCAAATCTCCAAGTTAACTGTTAGCAGTCAAGCTGCATTGTGGGTAATGAAGGCGGCAGGTTTTGGCAAGGAAGAAGAATAAAAATGACGGTATCTCTGGTTTTGGTATCATCAATTTTGATCCATTTTAAAAATATGTCCATCATGAGGCCAAAATTGTTCGATGTTCAGGTGGTCAGGTGGTGGACACTTCTGCTTGGTCAGGGTACGTGGAGAAAGCCAAGACTGTCCTACAAACAAAACTGACAGAATCAGTCGTTTCAGCAAATGCCCAAACAAAGCTACAAAGCTCTAAAGTCCTGGATTTATAGAGCCACAAAGTCTGTCATTAGACTTTGACATGGGAAGTCAGTGGTGAGCATGACCATGCTTGTTTCATTAACCATGTGGTTATTACTATTAACATGGTAACAACTGTCCCCTAACCTTAACAAAGTAACTTATTTGAACCAAAATCATGATCTTTAGCAAACTCTTACCAAGTTGTTTTTGTGACTAAATCTAACCAAACTTTAACCAGAGCATCAGATCATAAAACAGATTTATTTTTCCAGCAACTATAGTCTTCCTGCCAACAGGATTCTAGGTTATAAATAAATAATTTCCAAAATATTTAAATAAACAAAACAAAAACCAAACATAAGCCAATATTATTTTAACCCGTGATTGCAAATACTAGTTTATTTTCTTTTTTCTTGACATATTGTTTGATGTCACAATTTAATTATCTCATTCTGATTTGTTATTTTAATTATAAGCAAATCATTTTTTTTTCAAGATCATGAATTAATGAGGAAAATTAGTATTAACTGAACAAAAAGTGGGTTTAATTACAACTACTATATCTCAGATAAGCTTGTGTTACTCTGCATTGTCTATAGCAATCGTGTTATCCAATCAGAAATTTAAATTATAGGACACAGGGGGAGACAGAAATGGAAGAACAAGGAAAGATGAATGTATATAAGTTGGAGGGAGGAAGACTGGAGAAAGAGCGAGGAGAGGAGAAGACAGCTTCAAGGACTTAGGAGCACGAAACAGAAAATGAATACACTGCAGAGAAGAAACTGACTGACAGAGGGGAGGAGATGTTAGATAATGAGGGAAAAGAGAGCTTGAAATGGGAGGAGGAGAGGAAGAGAGATGGAGCCGGCTTTCCCGTAGTGGAGCTCATCTGAATTCTATTCAGTATTCATGTCTACAGCTTTCGGATTGACAGGCAGCATCTCATTCATAGGAAGAGACAGGTATGGCACTAAATATTGGATGTAAATTAATAAATAAATAGTACTGAGGAGACTTTCCATCTGTTTTAGCAGATAGACACACTCAAATATACACACAAACACACACACACATAATCAATCCAAACAACTGACAGGCACATGTACACTCTAATCAGTAGTTCAGATACATACCTCCAGCTCAGGAAAGAAGAGTGGGGTGATCTTTCGTGCAAGTGAATTCAAAATTTAACCCGCATTAGCTACATTAGCAGTAACTGAATCCATATATTTGCTCTGATGAGCTGAGAGGAGGCACTAATGAAGGTTAGATGAATGAAAACACAGGAGCAAAAAGCAAGAAGAGGGGAGATTTGCAGATAATGTAATATTTTGTTAGTATAATAGTCCCTTTCTCTCTATTTTACAACTCTGAATCTGTGCCACAGTGATGCTGCGGTGATGGGCCAAGCGTTGAGCCAATCAGACGCAGACTCTGTGTCTGCTCCTAAGGGGAAATAAGGGATGAGCTCAGGAGGAGGAAGATATATGCACTCGGAGTTCATTACTCTAGTTCATCATGCCATCATTACCACATTTGGATACTTTATTTTACTCATTTTCGTCCTCTGTCTCTCCATCTCAGTTCCCCTCTCAGGCCAGAGTATTCATCCATCAGCTGTTCTGTACAGTGCTGTCTTGACTTGACTTCATTCTACTCAAATAATCATCTTCTATCTGGTGTCAAAGGAATTGGTCTGTACCGACATCTGTGGATCTATTTAACATTTTGTGGCCCAGAAATAAACAAGACCAAGCATATACAGCCACGCATAGCTAAATATATATTATACTGTATATATCATGTGTTATATATTGTATGTGTTTGCAGATAACAGAGGCACTTTGGTATGTGTGGAAACAAACTGAATTAGTATGCTAATTCTGCTATAAGGTTTGACACTTAGTGAGAAAAAAGAATGGAGAATAAAAGGTGCCTTTTCGTGTGGTCTAGAGAAATCCAATTAAAGTACACACACTAGTTAATGTACCTTTACATGGAAAATGGGCTTCTGTGTGTGTGTGTGTGTGTGTGTGTGTGTGTGTGTGTGTGTGTGAGAGGACAGCAGCAAGCAAATGAAGGATTGTGCTCTCTTTCTCGTCCTGACTAAACACAAGGGGAGAGAGGGAGTCACACCACACAGGAACAGACTTTAGGCAAGAAAACAACAACAAACAAACCGTGAGAATCATGTTTACCTCCATGAATGATGCAGGGCCTTGGGCAAACTGCTAATACGTTGCATCATCTCTCCATTGTAGTTTCATTGAAGCTGGACCAGTAATGTTGTTGTTTGGACTTTCACAGTTTGACCTTCAAATATGGCGCCCAAATCCAGTCAAGTATATCTTTTAAAGAACCAGCACGCTCGAGCATTGAACTTCATAACATTTAGAGTACTTTGTCCTCATCGCCACATGGGTTAAACTCAACTTCAGGTGCCAGTTTCCATCATTGGAAATACTGGGTAAGATTACAGTCGTTCTCCAGCTGGAAAACATTGAAGATGCAGTTTGTTGTCGACTGCACATTGTCTCAACATCAACACAGCAGGAGCGGGAGCACGGCAGGCCGCATTATCACTGATCAAAGAGTGAAGATTTCAAAGACTAATTCCTCCTCAACACGTGCACATGCACAGCTCTCAGACACACAACAGCTGTGATCTCATTTCACAGCACCTTAGAGGAAGCACAAAGTCTCACTCAGAAACAAAGTTTGGAGGGAGAAAGAAAGAAAGAAAGAAAGAAAGAAAGAAAGAAAGAAAGAAAAGAAAGAAAGAAAGAAAGAAAGAGGATGGGAGTACACTATAATGCAAGAATAAGACAAAGTGGCTGCCAACAAAAAATTACATATTAAAAAGAAAGCATCAGAATTATCCAAGAGCAACATGGACAGAAGGAAGTCTACCTCTGATGTATAATATTTTTTATAACTAAACCAAAGCTCAGACGGGAATGAAAGCAAATCATGAAAAATTGTGGATACGATTATTTCACTTGAGCTGTGTTTTAAGTTTGAGTGTCAGCTGTCTAACAGAATTATTCACATGGTCAAAGTATTGATGGAGAAGCCTTGGCAAATTTGACCAAATAATATATATACAGATTTTCTTACAGTTTACAACGGTAAGCACAACACTCAAACATAAAATAATCAAACTGAAATCCAGTGTAATAAATTGTGTTCCACTTTTGTGCTCTACATCAGGCAAAACTCTTCACACATTTAAGCAAAGCGTTTAATTCTAACTTCCTTGGAATCACTGATTTGGACGACACAATTTTATAAAAGGTTTACACAATATAATATTAGCATGATAGGATTCCACTAACAGTAATGTTGCCCAGTACTTTTTACAGTTAGTATTTTTTTAATTGTGCCGTTGTACAGTATATCAAAGGGGTGATGCTGCTGTTTCTCCAGTCACCCTAACAGCATATAACATCAAATCCCACAACATTCCAGTTTCTTCCAATGTCTCTCAACCAACACTACAAGAGATCTAATTAGCCCTCTTGGGAATACGCCCTCCCACTCACCCTCCCCCTCCCCCTCCCCGTTGGATTATCTTCAGTCTGGTCGGCTGAGGGAGGCCTGGTTCCACCCCACATGGTTGAGGACCCAGACAGTGCCAGTAGTGAGTCGACTGCTGCTCTGTGGTCTCACAGGGACACCGCAGTGAGAAACCCTCCCCTGGTTGCACAGTGGCTGTACAGTACAGCTGTGCAGTCATTGTGCATCAGCAATTGTTGACAAAGTCGGAAGTGAAAATGATTTTCTTTTCTCTGCTCAGATCTGAATCACAACGTCAGTTTTGCTTTTCGACCAGGCTCCAGAGAAGCTTTTTTCATTACACACATCATCAAAGTCAGACTCCTTCAGCTGCTGTTTGGAGAGCAGATTGGAGAGGCTTGTTGAACATATTCAGTCACTGAAAACACATTTATTGGTGAAGCTTGCTTTACATTTTCAATGTAGCAGTTGGTTGCATTTGACACTGCAATTTGAAGGAATGTACATTTAAAATCAAAGACTTAAACAGTCTTGGACTGGCACTCGTATTAAATACATGCTTGAAGTTTGGTAATGAATCTCCCTGGATTCAAATGTTGAGGGCCACTGGAAGGACTTGCACTGCACGCCTCACACACTCCTCTCTTGCTGTACCTACAGTACGATGATCCTCTCGGGGCAACAGAGAGGCTTGATAACCTTTTGCAGAAGCTGTGCTGTAAATGCTGATTTATCTTGAATGAAGCTCTGCGAGGCACAAGTTGCTGCTGATGGTTCTTTGGAGTTTTAGAGAGCTGATGTGAATAACAACACACACTAAACCACTGAGACGGACAGCCAGTGGGCTGATCAATTAAAAAAAATGACACTTTCTGTTAAAGGCTGTCAAGCAGGAAATCCACAGGCATCTCAACCATTAACAACTGTATGAAATAACCCCACGGTGCCTCCGTGTACAGAAGATTGTACTTTCATTTGAATGTCACTCTGCACACAAAAGTAAAAAAAATAAGAAAACATGACGACTGACAAACTGTCACTATTGACAACCGCTTTTCTTCTTTCCTATGCTTGATATCAGTGTTAATACACTGAAGTTCCTTTCTTTTTAGCAAACAAATCATTGCTAATGCAGCAAATATAAACGTTTCAATGAGGTGTGAACAGTAGGGCTCCAGCTATTTTTTTTTTCTAATATTAATTGATCTTCAGATTATTTTCTTGAATAATCGTTTGATGATTAACAAAAAAGAAAATACTTAAATGTCCATCACACACTCCTCCAACCAACAGTCCAAAACCGAAATATATTCAGTTTACTATCACATAAGACAAAGCAAAGCAACAAATCATCACATTTGAGAGGCTGGATCTAGAGAATATTTGGCATCATTGCTTGAAAAATGACTGAAACTATCAATCAATTCCCCATATAGTTGCCGATTGATCTCCTGACAACTGACTAATCAATTAATCGATCAGTCATTTCAGCTCTAATGAACAGGTTAAGTCAATGTTGTGTAAGATAAACTGACAACAAAGTCACAAAACAGGCTGTTATTTATAGTTAACTACGACCTTGAAGTACAACAACTTGTGACAGGATTTTCCAAACAAACACAAGCTGACGAGAGCAGTTAAACAGTATTTGCTGACTCTATAGTCAGTAATTACAAATCTACACAGGCACAAGATGTTCCCGATGTCGTATGCAAACTACACCATCTAATTTTAGTGTCTGCAAATACGTCTTCCTGTTGTGACTGAAATAAGTGGCGTTAAACAATTACAGTGGATTTCTGTGTACTCAGTAGCATATACATAAATACACAGGAGATTTGCAAAAATGCGCATGAGCACGTGTTCATATAAATCTTTCTCACAGATTTATATTTGTACACTGCATCGACTGTACAGATTATTGGTACCAGAAAAACCCTCCAATAAATAAAAAGCTGGACGTAAATAGAGAGAGAAGTGTGAGAATGCAAACACACAGAGCAACAACTTACAAATATTAAACAAATTGAGGTCTCATTGCATTTTAATGATCATAAGAAGCTTTTAACGCAGAAAAGAAGGAAAAAAACAATCAATGGTTGCTTCAGCCATATCTATCCTGCTCTGACTTAACAGGCAGCAAGAGCACCTCTGGTATTTTACCCTGATCAATAATAAATAAACAAGGCGAGCCACTTCTGTTCTTCAGATTAATGGGAGGTGTGTGTAAAATGCTGAATATGTATTGCTTGGGAGAGCCTGCTGCTGGAAAAATAACTCCTTCCCTCTCACTCTTATTGCCTTATTACGAAAAACTCATTTCGTCTTCATTTTGAATGATGCTTGTTTTGATGCAACGTGCCAACACTCATATAAAGCAGACAGTAGAGCTCTAGTCTGTATCACAGCTAAATGTAAATCAATGGGTGGGCCCTATTTTCTAAAGATTTACAAGCAATTTTAGCTCCTGCTTTTAGCTTCAATTTAGCACCGACTATTCTCACACATGCTGCCGTCATATGGGCCTTATAAAAGCTACACTGCTTGGGATTTAAACCTTTTGGTCTGTTCCCAATGTTTATGTCACATAGGGGTTTTCTACATCATGTGACGACTACTACATGACTCAACAACCTTCACACTTTGGTGACAGAGGCACATCCAGGGAAACACCAAGAAATCTTGCAAAATTAAGATGGGAAGTCACGTCATGACATTTTTTAGCAGGTAACCTTTCGCTGACAGATATGCCACCTTTTCTCAAGTAAGGACTTCTATTTTTGAGGGATAAAACAAACCACTGGAGCTAACTTTTCTGCAGTATTGGTTTTGTTTTTGTAAAATGTATTTGATGTGCTTAAGGGAAGAGTTCAACATTTTGGGAAATGCACTTATTTGCTTTCTTTTTGAGAGTTAAATGAAAAGATTGATAGTCTACTGCTCACATGTCTCACATGTGAGTTAAGTATGAAGCTGAAGTTTAAGGTAGTTAGACTAGCTGAGAATAAGTACTGGAAGCAAAGGGAAACAGCTAGCTTTGCTTTGTCCAACGCTAGAAAACACACCTATCAGCACCTCTATACCTTTATCACTTTAGCTAACAGAAACAGAGAATTAACAATTTGTGGTTTTAGGGGGAGTTTTGTGCTGTAACTTGGCATATTTTAGGCACAATTAGCCTAACTCTAGACTGAGGCAGACTTGCTGTTTCCCCCTGCTTCCAGTCTTTATGCTAAGCTAAGCTAACTGCTTCATGGCTCCAGCTACGAACTTGATTCACAGGCGTAAAAGGCAGGATTGATCTTTTCATCCAACTCTCAACAAGAAAGCGAATGAATGAATTTCCATAAAATGTTGGAGACTTCGCTTAGGAATACATAATAAACAATACAAAACAGTGTACAGGCTTGGGACTGATATAGTGAGACATCTTCACATCTCACTTTCAAAATGAAAAATAAAAATAAGCTAATTTCCCTAAAATGTTGATCTCTTTAAACTTCAAAGTCTTTCCTAGTCTGTTTTGCATTCTGACACACACACACACACACACACACACACACACACACACACACACACACACACACACACACACACACACACAGCAGGTGTGGTTTGTCAAAGCTTTTCTCCTCTGGACTTTGCTGTTAATTGTGGAAAGAGTGAGAATGAGCTGGCTGAGAGAATGAGTCAATCAAAAACATAACCATCATCATCACAACAGTTGTGATCACCATAATTATTCTGCTGACACAAGTGGTAACCAAAATGCTGATATCAGAGTAATTGAGTTTGACAGGTTTTTTTTTTCCACTCTATTCTTTCCATTGTTTGTGTTATTCAGAACTAATAACTCAGCTTAGTGAGATACTGGCTGTGTTTTATAGATAATGAATGTCTTCAGTGAATGACATGTTTTTCTAACAGGGGTAGCAATTACTATTCAATAAGCACCAGCTGGTGCTTGGGGTGGTCTTTTTTTAATTAAGAATAATTATAAAGTAAAAAAAAACATCATTATATAACCACAAAATTTACTTAAAGGATCACAGATACAGAAGAATGTATGTTAACTTTCTATATGTTCATACAATAATGTAGAGCTAACACAATTGGTTAATTAATAGATCTACAGAAAATTTATCTGCAACAGTTGTGATAATTAAATGATAGTTCATCAGTTGTTAGCTGTTTCGTAGCTCTATAAATGTGAATATTTTCTGTGTTAGTAAACTGACTGCCTTAAGATCAGACAAATCTAGTGTTTATATATTTGGGATTTATAAAACTATGATGGGCGTCTTTCACTATTTCCTGATGGTTTATACGGAAAACATTTAATCGGTCACCTGATAAAGCAATCTTCATATGAATCAATAAAATAATGAAAGCACTACATTCTTTTTTAGTTTTGTAAGCTTCCTGTTTCAGACACATTCATTGGGTGCTGAGCATAAACATGTGTGATTAGTAGCCACATGTCCCTGACATGTTTGTAAACTGTTTGTAAAGTAAACATAAGTGAATTATTTTGACTGTTGCTATAGTGATCATACACAGAATTGTGAATTTTTGTGACTTTGAAGAGAAGACAAGAGAAAAAGCTACAAAAGCTATAATCTCAGGGGTGCTCTTGTTAAAATGCAGATAAAACAATGAATGCTGCTGTTCCTCTCCAGATGACAGAGGATTGGTTCAGATTGCAGCATGCTGGGGGCAAACACACAACAAGAGAGGGAGAGGACTGAATGAGAAGAGAGGAGATGACAAGAAGCGAGGTTTGAGGCCACGGAGGTTGAGGTTAATGAATAAAGAAATAACAGAAATCACGTGACGGAAACCATCCCATGTCCCACTGGCTCTCTGATAACTGAGGATGTGGTTTCTGACCAGAGACAGAAAATCACCAGTGACATTCAGTAGCTGCAGGCCAAACAGCTAATAGGCTCTACCCTGCTTATCAGTATACTGCACTGTCTGCAAGCGCAGGACAAACACACACACACACACACACACACACACACACACACACACACAAGTATGAACACTCAAAGGAATGAGTGACTGAACTGAATTTTCTAATCTTATATGTGTGTGCGTGTGTGCGTGTGTGAGTGCGTGCGTGCGTGCGTGCGTGCGTGCGTCAACACAGGACAGAGCTGCTGTGTCATTTACAGTCACAATTACTGTATTTCAAAACCTGAGTTTTGTTTGTATGTGGTCAATCAGGTCAGTGTATTTCATCAGACCAAATATACAGTTTACATTTTCATCTAATATTTGAATCTAAACTTGACGAAGCAGTCTAAATTATGATTACAATTAGAGAAAAAGCATTTTAAAAGCCCTACAGTCTTCTGTATTGAGTACAACATGAACACACTGACTTAGTATGTACCATCACACAGAGGGCCTGGGTGGGTTTCATGCTTGTTTTTTTTTTTCTTTTATTAATTCTGCTATACTTTCTGCTTTTTTTATTTAGATACACATACACATACACACACACACACACACACACACACGTATGAACACTCAAAGGAATGAGTGACTGAACTGAATTTTCTAATCTTATATGTGTGTGCGTGTGTGCGTGTGTGAGTGCGTGCGTGCGTGCGTGCGTGCGTGCGTCAACACAGGACAGAGCTGCTGTGTCATTTACAGTCACAATTACTGTATTTCAAAACCTGAGTTTTGTTTGTATGTGGTCAATCAGGTCAGTGTATTTCATCAGACCAAATATACAGTTTACATTTTCATCTAATATTTGAATCTAAACTTGACGAAGCAGTCTAAATTATGATTACAATTAGAGAAAAAGCATTTTAAAAGCCCTACAGTCTTCTGTATTGAGTACAACATGAACACACTGACTTAGTATGTACCATCACACAGAGGGCCTGGGTGGGTTTCATGCTTGTTTTTTTTTTTCTTTTATTAATTCTGCTATACTTTCTGCTTTTCTGCTGACCTTGGCACAGGCATTTAAATTTAGATACACATACACATACATACACACACACACACACACACACACACACACACACACACACACACACACGGGTGATGCTTGAGAGTGGTGCTTCATGGTCAATGAAATACATTCCATTATGCCTCCTGTCACAGTTTCAAATAAGGAGAGACAGTCAGTGTGCAAGTGAATGAGGACATAAGAGAGAATAGGTGAAGAATGTGATAACAAGGGTGAGAGAGAAAGGAAAACATGCCTTAAAGAAAACATATCCATGAAACAAAAAAGGAGGTAAAAGCAAGGGCAGGGGGAAAAAAAAAAAAAGAGGGGGGGGTGTTGTTAAGCAGAGAGGGGGAAACAAAAGACTTCACAATGACAATGATGCAACAGGAAGACCATCAGGACAACACAGACATTGCTGCTCATTTTTTTCTTTCCTTCACTTCGCTTCACTTCACTCCATCACCATCATTCATTCGTTGCTCACACTTCTCCACGCTGCAGCAGCTGCCTCGTCTCCACACTCTCCCTCATTATTATGACTGAGACAGGATTCAACCATATGAGCATGAGCACAACATCTAGATGCTGTCATCTCCCGCAATTAACCATGAATCATTACTCATGTGACTTAAGTCAGTCTGCTCCTATTTTATGTTATTTCTCTTCTAATTCCTGAAGATGTGGCCGAGAGCACATAAAGCACACAGTAATAAATAGACAGTGCAGCCCATGAACAGAATGAGACTCATTTGGAAAGTGGAAAAAAAGAGGAGGCAGTCATTTACAGCGTTGGCATTAAAACTGCATGAAGTGATGGCAACAGAAATCAATATTTAATTGTGCATGTCATTATCAATGGCTGGGAAATCAATATGAAAGGAAGTACTTTTGCACCCAAGTCTTCTTTCTTCTTTTATTTACTTGCACAGTATATTTAAATAATGCTCTATAAGTACAAACATTACTCCTGTTTATGGTATATTTATGTATATTTACTATATAACACTGGTTTAATGAAGCCCCTGTTGTCTCACTTACTGTATGTAGATTTATTGGCACTCTTGATACAGACGTAATTTCTTCATGGATCATGGTAAATAGAGATTTCACCTTCAAGACTTACTTTTCTCATTTTCTCTCTCTTTTCATTCGCCTCAAGCAAGAAAGGAAATCTCAAACTGGGTTTTCATATTATCTTTAAATAACAGTTTTGCAGGGAATGAGAAAAATTGAGATTATCGAGGTGCCAAGTCATCTCCTAACGATTAGTCTTCCAGCCTCTTATCCGTACCTGTACGTCTAACATAATGTAATGTGTACGGTCATATCCACAGCGCCAGGAGAATGTAACACATTTTACCTTGCAAGTCTGCCTCTCGTAGTCGAGTCTAAGTTATTTTTGGATGCTAGAAAATCCTCATTATAATCTGCTTTATCAACCTGCATGTTCCCAACGTGAGACAGAATAACAAGCCTGATATTACATGCAGAGTGATCATGAGTTGACGAGTAAGTGTGGAAGAATAATGATGAATTGTGCGCCTTGTTGCTTCGTTACAGGGTGTTGTTGTGCGGCGGAGCTTTGATGAGACACTTCATCTGCTGTAAATCCAGACATCAAAGTGCCAAACAGTTGTATCTGATTCAGTTTTACAGCACCATTATAACCTCTGTAAACCCCAAAAATTACAGAAGCTTTAAAAGGTTTCCTGACAGTCTTTTCGGATGCTGCACTACCGAGCCACTGAAACTAACAAAAATGATAACGGTCAAATCAAACTTAACAAAATCTAACACTAACAGTGGCAATGCAAAAGGAGAGAAAATCTAACAGTAAACTAAACTTCAGTCTGAACATCAGTGGGAGCCAAGGTTCAGCCGGCTAACGTACTGATGTGTGACTCCAGAGTAAGAACTGAAAAGAAAAATCAGTAGACATCAATAAACAGACAACCCAACTGACACTCTGGAGTGCAACCTTGAGTGTGTGATGCCTTCAAATGGTTTTTCAGCTCATGTACTGTGCGTGTGCTGGAAGAATACCAAACAAGTACAGTGCATTTTGAACTTGATGTACTGCGCACAAATGTGGGATGTCAAATACAAACCTGAGTAACTGGTGGTAAATGTTTCAAGAGGAAAATAAGAAATTGACTTCATACAAACACGCTAAAGTCAGACCAAACCCTGACTAAGAGGTGAGGTGTTTTCAAGGGAAAGTGGAGAGCAACTGGAGCGGAACTGGTGGTCAAACGTTTGGCAAAAGGTCACAGCACAAGCTGTTTTCCAACAGAAATAGAAGCAGCACTGTATAGGAAAGTAACTTAATTGACATGATGGAGGTTGGTGTTTGCCCAAAGAGCAATAATATCTGTTGCCTGCAGCTCCTCATCTAATCAGCTCACTGTGGCCGTGGCTTCCTCCTCTTCTTCTTCTTCTTAGCATTCCTCCCTGAAATATTAAAAACTGACTCACAGGCCAAAAATACCCAGTAATATCCACATCTTCACTAAGAGGTATTTGTATCATGCACTAGTGAGTTAGCAGTCAACAGTTTTGGTGTTTAAGAGGCTACTGGAAGCTGCAGTTCTTTCACAGTAAAAGCCTAACAATGTCAGGCCAGAAGAGAGCTTTCAATGTGAAGCAGGAAAACTACCCAGACTTCGGACAAGCAGAAGACAACAAAGACTGAGGATTCGGACAAAAATGGTCTGACTCCAGAGAGGAGAAGAGAGGAGAGGAGAGGAGAGGAGAGGGGAAGAGAGGAGAGCAGAGGAGAGGAGAGGAGAGAGTCTCATAGGGATTACATTTTGATTTACAGCTTTAATTAGAGGCTCATGAGTCACTGGGAGAGGAAGTTGAGATGACAGATTCCAAGTCCAATCAAAACCCTTGATTTCTCTGTTGGTCTCACTGATGAAGAGATTCATAAGTCAGGCACAACCAGAAGATGACTGGCCACTGCGCTGGTTTGTATGTGCAGTGGAGCTTTGAAACAAAAATCACAGCTGCCTTTATAGTGTTGATTCAAGCAATCCATCTGCCACAAACAAAGCAATGCACACAGGCACATGCTGTATGTGCGCGCGCACACACAGGACAGTGGCTTTGAATATTTTATCTTCTGTGTGCCGCTTCCCACACCAAAGGGAGCTGGAGCAATTTACCTCTGACACAAACACAGTTTGCAGAGTCAGCAACTCACACGTGCACACACACAAGCACGTAGTTTACAGTCTGAGCTCTCTGGCAAAGTTTGAGGTAGAGTTACAAAGTAGGAGAGATAGTGAGCTTACAGAGAAATCCTGTTAAATTAAGCAACTACATCAAGAAGGACAGGAGAGGACACAGAGAGGGAGAGGGAGAGGGAGGGAGAGAGAGAGAGAGAGAGAGAGAGAGAGAGAGAGAGGGAGAGAGAGAGAGAGATTATACAAATAAGATATAGATAAAACTGGATCATAACTGTGACTGTCTCATTGTCAAACTAAACAGAACCTGCTCAGTTTTCACATTTTCCAGATTGAAACTCTGCAGTTAATGAAGTAGACGTATGTAGAGCAACGTCTGGAGATTTCTTCAGAGCTGTTTAATGCTAACATTTTTACATGGTGGGTTTAACTTTGAAAAGAAAATCATGAACAGATATAATATAATGTCATCTCTAACTTGCTCAAACAAGTCAGTGACTTTTTGTTTCGATGTACTGAAGGCGTATTGGGATTGTTGAATGCCATGCATTTTTAATGTTTGAAAATAGTATGTGTTATAGCTGTATGTGAGGCAGACATCAGGACAATCAGCACTCATTTCACGGCAGAGATCGATCAAAACTGCCCACCGCCGACAACCACTTTCTTTAAGATGTTACCAAAACATCGCTTGGCTCTGTGAAAACCAACACATTATAGATACAGAGAGACTATTGGAGGACTGTTCAGGCTGTACTGTATGCTAACATTATACTGTAGCTCATTTACACTTTGCGCTACATAAAACACAACTCAGTAGTGACCTAACATGACAGCCCTCCACATTAAGATAAGCAGCGTTGTCTTCACAGTTTCACTCCAATTTTAAGTCTTTCACCAACAATGCAGCAGCAGGGAGTAAATTCATGTTTTCATCCAGCTTTCTTTTCTCTTGCCTCAAACCTCCTGTCTCTCTCATTCTTCCCTATTTTCTCCCTCTCTTTCTGTTTCACCAAAGACACTTGGTAGCAACGCAAAACAACACAGAAACCCTCTGAATTACTGAATCAGACAGGCACCTCTCACTCTCTCTCTCTCACTCACACACACACACACACACACACACACACACACACACACACACACACACACACTGACATAACCACAGGAAACTCAAATGCCTGCCCTCTGGGGATAAAAGCAGATAATGACCAACTCAATCTGACATGGATCTAGATAACACACACATCAGACAGGGAAACAAAGACAGGCAGGAGGTAAAGGTGAAAAGTCAGTTGAAATGAAAAGAGAAAGACTGCAGGAGATGAGCAGCATGAAAAAAGAAGAGAGTACAGTAGAGAGGGAAGGAAAAAGAAAGAGGATTTGTATTTCACCGAGAGTTTAGACAGACTGCTTTAAAATGTGATCCAACAAAAAAATAACGATGACCTGCTTGAGTCAAATGTTAATGTGCAACATCCTGTATTATAAAAAGGCAAAAATGTACTTTTATGTTGTTAAATGCCCATTATCAGTTGGTCTCCTGATTGCGACCTGCTGCAAATGACTTCTTTTATAGTTAATGATAGCACTGCTAAATTAATCAGGCCTCGGCATTGATATTTCCACAGTTGGGAATAAAGAAAAAAATTGAGTAGATAAGATTTGAGCATATTTGTATTATTCATTTGAATGTTAATCACTAATGGAACAACAGAAGTAGGTGACAATGGGTATTTCATTTTTCCCTGGGTTTTGCCTCTCAGGCAACTTATACGCTGCCCTGTTTTCTTAGGGGGAGGCTGTTTGGGCTGTGTGCAAGGATGACTGTAGACACTACTCTGATACAGATTATCCGTCATAGAATGTAGTAAGAAGACAGTGTTCTTTGCAGTAAAGACACAAATACAACATTGTCAGACAAGCAATAAGAACCGTTCACTTACTGAATTATTAGAATTGGAATTAGTGTTTGAATTTTCTGTCAAACAATTTTAAATTACATAATAACATTATTTATAATAAAGTTCCTATCTAGGAAATTATAGGTGCAGTGAATAAAAATGCAGACAGACAGAATGTAAATGAGTTAACATACACATTCTCAGTGCATTGTCTCCAACTATATGAAAATGTATTGCAAGGAAAGAAATGGCCGACATTAGCTCAATGTCCACACATACAGAATGTATGGTCATCTGTCGTGTAAATGATGAGCGTAGTCTTTTCTGCTGTGGTTCATCTCCAATCATAACACTCAGCACTGGCAAGCTATGAAACATAGATCAGAACAAGACAAAGTCGACGCTGACATATGGAGAGAGAGAACCATGACACAGATGCAACTCCCAAATACACACACACATATTCTACCTACGTTTTAGCATGAACATACAACCACACGTGGTTGCAAGAATGTAAAACCACTTGCACAAGTATGCACCAACAATATCACAACCTATTTTTGCTCATATCCATCTACACAATCCCTCTAATCTGCTTGTTGCTCCAGAGACATTTCTATGGATTTTCTTTATGTCACGTACAGCACTGAGTAGATGTTTGATTACCCAATTAATATAAATATAAATTCAGTGGATCCATCCATCACACCAGTCAAAATGACAGCAGAGATCCTATAAACTACAATCACAGATGATAATACTGGCTGCATGTCATTATTATAGTAATTTAGATTTTTCTATAATAATTTACATCACCATGAAATGAAATACAGTATGAGGGAAATGCAGTCAGGACAGTTAGAAGCTGTACATCATAAGTACTACAGTGCTGCATGCTGGGTAATGATGATAAATGATCCTGGGAATCAAGCTCTATTAGCTTTTTTCTCTTGTAGTGTTTATTATTTGTAAACTACAGAAATGAACAGCAAATGTGAATAAATGGCATCATGAAAAAGTTAGTTGTGGGTTTTGATGAGTAATTACTTGGTAGAAGCAGCACTGGAAACGACAGCGGGATGGATCTCAACTTATAGCCTGCAAAGTATGTTTCAAACATTAGACATAAGTTGACATAACTACATTATGTAAGATTACATTACTTCATCCTTTTGTCCATCCATTTGTCTTAATGTGAAAATGTCCAGTGAAATATTGATTAATTTATTACAAAAGAACTAAATGTGTATGACCGCTGCGTTGAACTGCAAATTTTTTAATTTGGGATTTGAAAATTGCTTCTTCTGCTGTAACTCATCAGACAAAATCAACATTTTTGATGGTGACATGGCAACAGATTAATCTCGATCTTAAAAAACGAAAATTCCTGAAAGTTACGAGACTTGTATGTGCTGCTGTGACTCTTTGCTGGTTGTGTGGTGTCAAAGGTATTTGTCTTATTGATTAAATTAAAGCTCCTGTCTGGACCATTAGGCATGTTAATAGCTGAAAGAGAAGCAGTGACAAACAGGAGGAGGGACACAAATGTTGAAAGACTCCTTGGATGTGTTTGGGTTGGCCCCCCGCCTGTGACCTCACCCCCTCCCTCTCCTCCCTCTCTCTGCACAGGCAAGATTGCACACGAGAAATCGATGCAGAAAGTAAAAAAAAAAAAAAGGTCGAAAAAGTGAGCAGGGCTGCTGTATATATGACTATACTATATGCAACACTTCATCAGCAATTAATGGAGCATGAAACGAGAGAGTGAAGAGCAGGGAGATCGAGCACTACAGTTAGACAGGGAGAGGGAGGGTGGAAGAGGAAGAGGGTAGTACAGAAAAATGCAAGAGAGGAGGAAGAGTACAAAGAAAGGAAGGCAGTGATAAGAGAGAATGGCAGATGTTACACTAACCTTTGACTTATTACACAGTAATGTAGGCAAAGACGTGTGAGCACTCGGTGAGTGAGGGTGAAACAGAGGAAGCTCTTTCACGTGACTCGTTGGGTACGCAGACATAATTTGCTTCATAAGCAGCAAGACAAAACCTGGGAGTCACCTTCACCATGCATGTTACAACCAGGGAAAAGGCAAAGCTTTGACAACAGTAACAAAACTGTTGATAACTTTATACAGTGAAAACAAAGAATTATTATTGATGCCAAAGACTCTTTTGAGGCTGAAACCAGAGAATATCTGGCGTTTTTGCTAGAAAAATAACTGCAGTGACAAATATCAAATCAAAATAGTCGCTGATACATTTTCTTTCCTTGTTATTTTGTTACAGACTTACAAATTAGTGATACACCTCCTCATGTTTCCTCTTCTCTTTATAGCCTCTCTGACTGTTCACCCTGCCAGTGATGCCTATGGAGATTAGATTATCTCTGCAGACCTCTTTTCCACTACAGCTTGACAGCAAAAATGTTAATTCCTCATGTCTCTTCCATAGGTTAGTTAGCACAATAAGAAACAGCTATATGCGTCTAATTGAGAAAGGCTCACACATGAGGTGAATTACTGCACATTAAAGTGCATATCCCTGTTGTGCGTCTTTCTTGACGGTAATAAATATACTCCTTTTATATCCGTCATAGCTTGTTACTCTCAGTACCACTGATGTGAAGCAGAAAACTGACCGGGCTGCAGCCAAAATAAAATAAATACATGCTGTTAAGTCCTTAAGCTTTTAAGTGTGAAACCACTTAAGGGAAAGGTTATCTTCAAGATGTGTAAAAATGGGTGTAAAAATATTCAATATCCACACACATACACACACATACAAACACACACAGAAGAAGAAGTTATAGCAAATGGCAGGCCCTGAGAGACTGTCAAAGCTTGGCAAAGAAATGACTGCTGATAAAAGATGACAATATCTAATCCTTGTCGAGGGACTCAGCTGAGACAGGCTCTCTGTCTCTTTCATACATACAGAGAGCAGACAGAAAGAGCTTTGGAGCTAGTGGGTGCCACACAAGACGGCAACCAGGCATATGATGATGCTCCGAAAGCGAACATTATTACACACAGATAGAGATGTAGATGCTGAAATATTCCTCACAAGTGAAGGCACCTGCTTTCCTTGACAGCACTTAGTCAGTAAACAGTAGAACTCCTTGTCAGCACTTCACAGAGAAGGAGGGAACGAGTGAGACTGGGAGAGATGGAAGAAGAGGAGGGGGACGGGCGAGAGGTAAAAAGCCTTTGACGAGAAACAAACAAAGAGCTTAGAGACAGACAACAACTTTCCCACCTCTTTAGAATCAAAGTGGGAGGGTTTGATTGGCAACAACAAGCTTTCTGTCACCATCTCCATACAGAGATTCTGACAAAGAAAGCCTAACCTCAACTAAAGCTCAACAGGGATTTCCTATAGCCCCGGGTGTCTCTCGTAGATATACAGTGTCCATCCAAACAGCCTCCCATCCATCCATCTATCCTCTGCTAGTAATTATAGTTCAAGTTGCAGCAGCAGCAGCAGGCAGATATCCTTGTCCCCAGCCACATCCAGAAGCTCCACCTAGGGGATCCTACATGTGCAGGCCAGACAGGACATATAATCTCTTCAGCATGTGCAGGGTCAGCTATTACTAATACTACACACCTCGACTGGTTACCCTCAACTTGTTTTGAAGGTAAGTGCCAGTTCTACACTCTAAGTGTGAGCACAAACGGTCTACAAAGGAAACTCCTTTCAGTGGCTTGCATCTCCAAACTCCTTCTTCCATTCAGTAAATAAAGCTCATGACCATAAGTTGGAATGTATCTTAACTGGTGACTCCTCAGCTCTTTCCTCAGCAACTTTCTCACACTCAGCACCGGAGGACAATGGCCTTGGACTTGGAGGTATTGCCCATCAACACGGCGAAGGTCACAGTCTGATTAAAACAACAGAACTACATCATCATCAAAAAACAGAGATGCAATGCTGAGGATACCGAACTGGACACCCTCCACTCCATGGCTGCGGCTCGGGCCTGTCAAAGAAGGTCACACAGTGACAAGACACAGCTCTGGCATCGGAGCACAACACCCACCAATAATGAGTGTGACTGACTGTGGATCTGGACACGGATCTCACTCTGATTACTCGAGGACTGAATGGCCTGGTATGATGTAAGATCTAAGAAAATCAGAGTATTTCTTTTATGTTTGTTTCCAGAGTGTTGCTGATATGCTACAAACTAGAAGACATTTATTTATTTCACAGACTCAAGTATTTATTAGTGCAAATGGCATGCACATGAACTCATTACTTACAAATCTTGTTTTGCCAATTTTCAACAGTTATAATTAAACTCATAGTAACTGTTATACTAATGAAGGTCTGGTTCAAGGAGAGAGACACAGACAGTCACACCGTGTGAAACATAGACTTTAATCTGCTCTTCTACCTTCTTAAAACCAGAAGCCAATCCAACAGGAGATGCAAAGCAAAAGCTTCAAGAAGTCTCTACTGTACAACCTTCTGGAAGTTGTGGCAGTTGTGTGACTTAAAGGTCCTCAGTTCAGTTCCTGGAGTGGCAGGAAAAATCCAGGTGAGATCCAGGTTAAAAAGAACCGCTCTCCCTCCCACATTTCGACCACTTCACCGAGGCTCTTAATCCTAGACTGCTCCAGTGGAGCTACTCAGTATCCAACAGCTCACACTGTGGTTCCACTGAGCAGCTTCCAGGTGTGAATGTGTGTAACTGTGTTATCAGGGCGTTCCTGAGAAAGAGAGCAGTGCTCTCAGTGAAACTACTCTGACTGAAAAAAGGTTAAAAAAAAAAAAAGTAACTGCTGAAAGAAACAGAATTTAAGGCTTACTGACAGATCAAGAGAGAGAAAATGATGGCAAAACAGGAGAAGCTACAGTATATACATATGTGCATATATATATATATATACACATGCTCTACTGAAACACAGTAAGGAGACTGCTTTTGAAGGTATAAGCTCAAAGAGTTTAGGACTGCCATCTGGATGACTGAAAAAAGATTATATTACAATAGGTGATGCAAAGTAGAAGTGTTACTTTGTCTGGTTTTAAATATTGGTGAAATGTCACCACAGCAGGTTTGGCACCAAGAAATAAGTGTTGCTCTTTCACTTTACGGTGTATCCACAGGGAATTTACAGCCATCAATATATCACTGCTTCCTTGCTGAGTTGCCTGGCACATCTTTTCTCTGTGCATTTCATTTACCTGTCTTTGCAAGAGGGTGCTGAAAATGTCTAGATGGCACGTGGGAGCAGCCTCTCACGTCCTCGGCTCTTGTGATAAGTGACATTCCCCAGCAAACACCGTCCATGCTTGTTTCCTTTAGACAGGGAAAGGCTTGCAGATATACGACTGAGGTAAACTATTTGTCCACAGTATGTGGAAAAACATTAGCACCACAAATTATGCTACTGTATTTGAACTTCACAAATATGAATTGTGTAGTTCATTACTGTTTGGTTAATAATTGCAGCTCTACAACAAATAAGATGTACTGGGTACATCACATACCCACAGCCTTCTGAGCTAAAAAGCTGCTAACACCTATTAACGGGCAGCTGAATGCTACACACGTGTGCGATACCCCCAAGGCCACACTGCATTGCTCTTTACTTGTCCCTCAGCTCAGTGCTCACCATTTGTATTAGCTCCTGGCCCAGTAATGTCACAAGTGCTCATGATATGGTGGAACAAGAAGACTCCACAGGTAGTGAAAGCAGCTTATTCAGACCCATTATGCTTTTTGTTTAGCAACCTTGAGCTGCCATGTGGCACACCATGAGTCTTTCCAGCAAATGCCCCAAAACGACATATTTACTTTCAAGTGACAAAGCCCTTGAGCAGCCGTAGTAATTATGACGGGAGCAAAGGAGGAAATCAGGTGTTGTTGTTGTAGGGACGAGGTCATTTTGAATGGAGTGCTCTTCATTTCCTGTTTCCACCTGACAGTGAACGTTGCTGTTTCTTTTCACCATGACCTTAACCATGTATTTGTTATTGTAACCATGATGATGAACATCCTCTAACCTTTACAAACGACTTATTCTAACCCAAACCACGATCCCTATACTTATATATACTTATATACTTATCCCTATACCTATACTATACTTCCCTAAACCTAACCAAGTTGATTTTTTTTTTTTTTACCCAAACCTAAACAAACATTTATGTCACATCATAAAAGGGCAAGTGATTCATTTTTTAACAGTGATTTCTAAGTTTGTCTGTGGTATATCTCCTGCAGCCGAAGGGGCTCTATCTCAGGAGATGCTCCTCTGGGTCGAGTGACATCAGAGTGACAAACGACCAGCAGTATATGGTCGTTTAGGTTGAAGGACTTGTTGTGAAGGAGGCATTAATCAACAAAACACAAACCAGTAGCATGGCTGGTTATGTTCATGGTATGACCGGATCACTATGTGTTGTAACATCTGTTTTATGGTATGAGTGAGATGAATGCTGTTGTGTCCGTCTATATGGGCAGTGGATTCGATCAACCCTCTACAGAGAGACGTAGCCTCGACTCGTGTTTCCTCCTGCGACTTTCCCATAGGCCGTGAGCACTAACGTGAGCTGAGTTACTGCTGATCAATACTTGAACCGCACTGAAACTCAAATTGATGTGAATCTTTGATTTTCCTTGACTCCCTCCATCACTTTGCCAGCAGGTCATCCCAGCCAACTGCTTGTAGACATGGATTTTCTTTGAGAGGCGCCTTCTTGACTTCTGCTAGAGGCTCATTTAGCCAATTCCCTTCACTGAATGCAGCTCTGGGGCATATTTACATGTAGATGAATGCAGAGACATGGATGTAAATGTGCATGAACACGCAGAGGTACTTGCAGCGGCTCATTTTTTCCCAAGCTAGTGCTGAGTTAAAAGATAAATCATATTCATCGTTAAATGATATTCGTATAGTTTGATTTGAATCTGATTCACAGCAATATAAACTGCTCACGTTTGAAAGTAAGTGCCTTATATATAGCACAGTGTGTGGATGTGCTTATACTGTACAGTTTGTGATAATTCTGATATATGTGATTCCCGGGAAAGAGAAATTAGAAACTATAAGTCTTACTAATAAGTCACACTCAATAGAATATATTTGGAGAGATCTTAAAATTAGCATATTCACTGGTGAAAATGTAAATTAATATTTTGATCAGCCTAAAATAAATGAAAAATACAGTATATGTAATGTGAATCTGCTCAAGCTAAAGCTGCAGATGATAAAACACCAATCTCTTTAACTTACTGACAAAGATTTATGATTATGCTGGTAGATCTGTGACAGGTGGAAAATGTCCATCATTCTCATTCTGTGGTCAGACTCTAACTCAAACTGTATGTCTAGACAGCCAAGAAAACAAAATAATAAAGGAGTTGTATGTCAGTTGTTAAACTCAAGTGTGTTGAAACAGCTTGTCACAGGAACCAACAGGTGAGTAATGATACTGCGGATGTGTGGGGGGGTGTGTGTTCCTGCCCCCTAAAGTCCCTGCTCCCTTGATGCTTATTTGATACATTACAGTGGAAACTTCAATAAAATACACAGGGTCAAATCTTAAAAACACGTTTTTAAAAACAAAACGTGATCTTTAATTCCCAACCTGTTAATTAAAATCCTTGTTGCACCAAGGCACTTTGGGAAATGTAGTCCTTCTATTGTGTGCAAGGTCAGCTGTGTCAGGTATCAGCTCACCTGAATGAGGAGGAGCAGCAGCTCGGTTGTGAGGTACCCTCTGATTGCAGAGCTCCTCATCCTGTCCATTGCCTCTTTTCAACCACTTCTGTATGTGGTGTCTCTTTTTTTCTTTTTTGGTCACCAATCAGAGCCATGTTTCATCACTTTAATCCCTCCTCATTCCCTCAGAATAACTCCCGGCTGCCCCTTAGCCAGTTCCCATGGTTAACAGAGAGAGACACAGAGGGAAAAAGAGGAAGCTGGAGCTCACAGCAGAAACTCCTCATTGCATTTAACTGCTTCCCCGCTTCAGTATCCTTCCATCAGTCCTTCAAAGTGTTTGATGCAATACTGCAGAAACAATAAGTGTGTGTATGTTTGTGTGTGTGAGCATGACAGATTGCACCGATTAATAAAGAGATGTCTGACAGTGACACAACTGCAAATTAGATGCATTATTTTCTAAATAGTGGAAGATTCTATTACACTCCACGGCACAAAAAGGTTTTTATATATTAGTGTGGCTGTATATCTCTCCCATAGTCAGTTAGACAACGTAACCCTAACCCATCTAAATACAGTCGTATACAATACAGATATATGTGAGTTTCAATGTGATTTAATACTTTGAGTTGTATATAAATCAAAATATAAGTTTGAAGTAGCAGTAAATATTTCCTCACTTATACTAATGCTTAAACATTTCCTCGATAACTAATATACAACATTATACATATAACATTTTGAAAGTAAACACTCCACCTTACTTATCTAACTTATCTAATTTACTTTAGTTATCTATTTCTCCTTCATTTACAGGTCACTAAAATTAAAAACCAGCACTCACAAATTTGGTCTGTGTCACATAGTTATAAAGGGGGAGATATCCGCTGTGGGTTGCATCATTCATAATCATAATAGGAGCTCCTACATAAATAAGTGTAAGTAGTAGTTTTTAGTTGCACTTGTCATTGGCCAGATAAAAAACAATCTCATTCCTCCTGTTCCTGCAGTGAATTTATTTAACAAGGCCTCAGGAAGACATTGCATCTAATCTATTATAACTATGCATGCAACACGCTGTTGCAGTGTGACGGATAGCAATTTCCTGAAAATAATAGCAACATTTAGGTTACACATGTATGTCTGTATGTGAGTGAAAAATCCAGGTTAAGTCCTGAGTGTATTTTATCCCTCTAATCTTTGCCTCGTTCACCAGTTAGAATATGAACAGAGGTGTTTTTATTTTCTTCAGTTATTGTTCCTACTGTTGCTGCTTCATGAGATCAAGTACACTGTTGATGGTGGTGTTGAGGGACAGGCAAATTATTGGATGGACAAACAGACTTGTAGTAAAATAAGCAACCATTAAATCCTGCTCTGCCTTTGACACGACACTGAATTTCAAGCTCCATTAATGCTAATTTGCGATGGCTTCTACAGGTTATCTGAATTTACTTTCAGTAATTAATAGTATATTGCACAAAAGCACATTGAATAATCTAAAAATTGTTATTGCATCTAAGTTTATATGGACTTTATTGTTGAATAAGTATCTAGGCTACAGGGCATACAAACTCTTATTTTCATGCATTTGGAGATAAATTAGCTTTTCTCAAATATCAAAAAGCTAAAACTCGACAAATAAAAGGCTTCACAGTCACAGAGTGTGTGTGTGTTTCTGTGCTGGCAGTGCCTTTTGTGACTATTATACTCTCAGGGGACGAATATGGCAGCTGTGATTTGTAACTGCACCTCTCTTTTTCACTCAGGCTCAGTTTCATTTCATCACTGTTTTATATTTATTTGGCCAGTCACCAAAAAGCATAACCAGCGATATAACCCTTTAAAGCTAATGTGGGGTTCAAATGATGGTCCCTAAAACACGATACCTTGGCTGTTACCTCAAAGCAGTATCTGGTGAATTCACTGTATAGCTTCACTGTAGTTTTGTCACAAACAAATCTACTATATAGCCAATTACAGTGATGTTTCCACAAACTGTTGCTGAGGAAATTATTGCGCAGCAATCCCAATTCACACAGTTCGAGTTCACACAAGGGCTGTCCAACCAGGAGGGATAGTTAAATTAGTTCTACATCATTCTGTTCCACTTTGCGTTCCTCTGTCCTGCTCAGCTCTGTGTCTGAACAGTCATCTTGGGATTTA
This sequence comes from Seriola dumerili, assembly GCF_002260705.1. Taxonomy (NCBI): domain Eukaryota; kingdom Metazoa; phylum Chordata; class Actinopteri; order Carangiformes; family Carangidae; genus Seriola; species Seriola dumerili. The sequence continues at coordinate 28,863 of NW_019176953.1, read as the reverse complement.
TCCCTGGGCGACATTCTCCTTCGTAGCGTCAGACATACAGAAAGCCACACAAAGAGAAAAACTGACACAAGTAAGAAGCTGACTGTGATTGATATTGTTTGCGTTACAAACATTTGTGCCACACATTCGTGCTCTCCCTTCATGTCTCATTACATTGTTGCCTGTGATGCTTGTCACAACGAGAGAACGGCTGTCACCCTGATACAATGACTGCTGTTATGACAGGAGAGGAGAGGGAAAAATACTCCTCCTTAAGGCTTTCCTGATGGATGAGAAAAAGTCATCAACCTGGCGCGGGACTAAGACATCTTCTAAGTTGCTTCTGCATCACTTTGAAAAGGAAACCCCTGCATTGTGGGTGCAGTTAATGCAGTCGTGGTCACAGGTTGAGGAGATGGTGACACGTCAAATCAAAAGAGGTGCCCATCCTTTAACTGACAGGCTGTCTGTCTAACAGAGCAATGCTGATGCTATTGATTATTCACAGCACCACAGTGAACCATCCAAAAGCTGCAACCAAAACAACTCTGCGTTTACAGCGGGGCCTCTGGAAATGTTATCAAGCTTCACTGTGACCCCGACTGAATCACTGTAGAGGGTTTCCAACATCTGAATCCAGAGATTGTACGAAAAGCTTCAAGCACTTATTTTAACATGACTGTAAAAATCCCCTGAGTCCTCTGCAGAAATTCACTGCTGTTATGTTAAGAGTTCAGGCTTCAGTATCTCAAAGGGCATAGAACTACTGTATTCGTACTGTAACTGCACTGCAAGTAAATAAAAAGTTAAAAGGAAGACTTTTAATGGAAACAACCGCGCTAAATCATACAGAATGACTGACTGACACAGATAAACTTTGTTGAATAAGTGACATCACACTCAAGTGTGTACAGAGGAGGTTTTCTAGTTACCATCTGGAGGGTGTCATTTTGAAGACAGGTGTGACAGTGGTTTTCCGGTTCAGTTCTTCCTCTATTTGTGCCTATTTTTATTCAGAATAGCAATGATTTTTGACCACTAGGGGAAAACCAGAAAAACATCAAATCAAGCTGACATATGCCACCATGTCCACAACTTATACAACCAGGTACTAACAGTTATTTATCTAATTCCACATCCACCCGACTTAGAACAATATTACCAGTTACTGATTGCCAAACAAATTTCAATTGTAAACTCACAACCCTTTAAGCTTTGTTTTGGTCTCAACCAATCAAGGACCCCTAAACTGAAGCAAATTATACCATGGACCCCCATTTGAAAATATTCTTTTCCAGGGTCCCCATCTGGTGAGACTTTTGCTTTTAGATGTTTTATTACAGGAGTGTTTGAAACCCATGACCAAAATAGTCATACACTCTGTCATTGTGTTACTTATGGATGGAATTATGGTAAAAATTATTTTTTCCCCTCTTTAACCCCCTCAAGGACCCAACTAATATATAAAATATGGATTAATGCAGGTTTAAAACCTTGTGATGTGATGAAGGGACAGAAGGTATTTGCTTTGTAGCTACCAATTTGCTGACGGCCCTGTTGTGCTCTTCAGACAATAAATCAGAATGCCCTTTAAAGCCTGAAACAGGATGTTCTCAACAATAAAGCACAGCCACATCTCACCACTGAAAGGTGAACAATGCTTTCCTCCACCAATGACAGATTTCCTCTTGGCTTGGGCGGAGTCTTGTCCCTGAGGGGTCATTGGAGTTCCTTTGGTGTCAGAGTAATGGTCGGAGAGAGATTCTAGTGAATAAGATGACAAATGCTGAGGATTGTGGAGAAGAGAATATATTGTTTGTGTAAATATTGTTAGGTCAAACTGAGGTCTGCCTCTTATTTCTTTCTCCTTTTATTTGGGTGTTAATGTCTCTAGTTAAATCTGATGTGAATGTCTCAGCTAAATAGCTGTGACCTTACATTCCTATAGTGTGCAGGCACCACTGTGTATTTTACACTGCGTGTGTTCTTGCTGTGTTCGGGCCAGTGTATTTGGATCATCTGTGAGAGATCTAACAGTCTGCAGTTTTATGGGTCTAATTCCAGCAGGCTGGTGTGAGCCACTCAGCTCTTTTACAGCAACCTATCTGAAGCTGGTTCCTCTTCTAGCTGAATCACCACTAATCTATCAGACACTATCGGCAGACCACTCCGTTTCACATGAACACACAGTCGGTGGGGAGGGGGTTGAAGGTGACAGTAAAGGGGCGAAATGGGACACAGCATAGGACTGGGCAGTAAAAGCCCCACATGTGTCATCCTCTCCTCTCTTTTTATTTCATTTTAGAGTGGAGTCACTGATGCTCTTCTCCACAGTTTGGGGCTGGAGTGAACTCTGGGAGACGAGGGTGGAGACTAGCTGGAGATTAGCTCCGAAAACCAGGAGGTCAAACACCATTTTTGTTCAAATGTTACCCTGAACTTAATGGCTGTCTGTTCTTTTGTGCTCTGGTTCCCATTCCTATTTGAGAAAACAGTGAGCTATTTTTATGTGATTGGTGAACTTTGCTTTATCAAACTCAAATGTTACCAAAGTCTCTACTATTCTTTCAACACATAAAGCAATTACATTACATGATTCTAATGAGAATTGGGTTTGTAATAGGGTATCTTGTATTACAAAGACTGGTTTGATGCTGTTGTTCATGCAAATCAACAGGTCATTTGAAAGCGATTATGGTAAAAGGTCAACTCTGTCTCCTAGAAATTACATTTATATAAAACAAATGAATGAGCGTTAATTAATGGCAGCGCACTCACCAGAAGGTGGTTAGGGTGAATGGCAGGAGTACAAAGCACATGTCTGTAACACCAGAGACGGGGGTTCAGATCCAGAGTCCTGTTAGATTCAGACAAGAAAAACCCTTTGGTTGAGATAGGGAAAGATGGTGGTTTTGGTTAAATGTAGATATGTATATCTCTGAAGTCAGTGTGAACTTAAACAGGCACTGAAATGCCTGTGATAATGCTGCAAACAATTTCCCCACGGGGACAAATAAATACTACTTCTACTTTTTTTCTGTATGAAACCAGAAACCAGGATCTTTCCCTAACGATCAAAGTGTTCTGAGTGCTAAACGTAACCACAAAAAATAATAATATAATACTAATTAACAATACTGTGTTCACTATGAGTGGATATTGAACTACAAATTGGATATTTTGGCGGAAAACAAATATATTGTCTCTGATACGCTCAGTATCAACCTATTTAAATTATTTAAATTAGCAACATTTCCTCATCACGTTAACAGAAAACATAATCTGATTGCAATTACATTTCCTATAAAACATATTTGCTGTTGCAAATTAGTTGCATATAATCATAATTCCTAGAAGACAGGTTTGAAATAGTTCCCATAACTTAATATGACTTTTATATCATCATATTATTTGGCATATTACACTAAAAGCCTGTCTACTCAGGCAATTGCAGTCATCTGTCTTAGGAAACAGCTTTGCTTCCGTTTTTATCAATACAGGTATCGACACAGTTTGCATTTACACTCCAAGTCTTTCATTTTACGTGCTTCACTCCAGTGATTGTGTATTGGGCTCTGAGTGCTGCCAAAGTGCTGGTGACCTATGGGCAGTAATGCACCTGAACTGTGCTGCTCTACTAACATGTTTTCACCATGCAGCCTGTGTAGACAAAAGGTAACGGTGGTTATTTGTTCCAGTCTCAGCTGCACTAATGGAAAAATCCTAATGAGTCAAACATCAAAAGTGGCATTCCAGGTGCCAACATATTGCGATGCTGGAGACAATTTTTGCTTTGAAAGGGGGGAGAAGTGGCCCCCACATGTGTTGATGCTTGCACTTATCTCACTGTATAAGCTCATCAGCCACATGCTGGGAATAGCTGTTTATATGTAAAAAAAAAAAAAAAAAGAAAAGCACCATAAGAAATCAAATCAGCTTTTGTTACTATAACATCTTTTGTTCCTATTCAAATTGAAAATAACGCTGTAATTGATAACACAGAAATCCATCCGTCATGTGTCATGGTGGATGAATTTGTCATTGTGATTGATGAGGAGACTGGACCTAAAATTTAAAGTGTATTTTGTTTGTTTTTAAATTCTATTTAATGGTTATAGTTAGGCGTTGGTGTTTTTCTCAAATGTTTTTGTCAATCAGTGTTTTGTATTAAAAAAAAAACAACAAAAAAAAGTGACCTTTATCTGCCCTCCTGTGTGTCTGTGTGCAGGTGTGGGTGTGCATTTCCTCCTATTTTCTCGGGCATTTATTGATTACTTCAAGGTTCCAATCAAGGCTGTCAGTCGGTACAGATTAAGTAATTGATCGCTCTATGGTTCTTTGGGTATGTAGATAAGTGTATGTGGGTGTGTGCATGTGTATTGGGAGAGGAAGGGAGGAGTGGGGAGGGCTGTTTGTGGTTTCTGGAGTGTATTAGTTCCACAGTGACTTCCCTCTTTGCCAGTAGCTTCCCCTTTCTTTTTTCATGTTATCATTTTCATATGAGGCTGCAGTGACCTCCACACATGCAGATGCACAGACACACACATACACATATAGTGAGACCTTGTCTCTTGGGGAAATGTATAGAAGCTTCTGTTTGTGCTTGAATTGATTTTCTGTTGTCCAATTTGCAGACCTAACAGAAGCCTAATCTTTCTCTGCCCCTCTTTGTATTAATGACCAGGTTTTCTTCCTCAGCAAGGGTGACAATTGCTTGTGTGAGCGTATGTGTTTGTGTGTGTTAGATTAGACAAGTAAATGGAATGAGGAGGGACAGCCTGTAGGCTTTATTTTTTTTACCTTTAATGTTCTCTCCCTTCTTCTATAAGTGTAGGAAATGTGCAGTTACACAACCACAAACCATTACGGATTTCTTAGAATCAGCAGAGTAAGGATACATTGACTGATTGGACACACTGATCAGAATCAGCCAAAGATAATTTTGAATGTTGGTGTGTGAGGATCATTCAAGCTGCTGTGTGGTCATAGAGAGAGACATACTGGGGGGAAAGAACTGATATGAGAAGATGTAATGAATCACTTTAATGAATGTAATGTCACCCTAAAAACTATTACTGCATTAGACTACAGAAATACATATGTTATATATTATACAGTAGCTCCCAATAAGAAGGATGCTGCTGTAAATGAAGTCACTGCAGACTCTGGAGCGCACAGTGAATTTAAACTTTTTCTCCACATTGAAGTGAAAAACAATAATTGTAAAATACACCATTCCCACTACCTGCAAACTCTCCTGTGTAGGAGTTTGGGTCTTTTCAAATGAAGACATTTTGATTTTTAATTACTAGACCAACAAAGAACACTGCAAAATTCATTATTTCAGTTTGATCAAAACTGTAACCATAGTTATTGAGCTGTCATGTCTATCTTAAATGTCATTGCCCACAGTTATGAATCTAAATCTGTGTAATCAATTAATCAATTAATCTTTAATTAATTTTCACTGTGTTAATGTGTGTTTTTCATCAATGAATGGTGACATCTTTGGCCTGAGAAAGATGTTTTTTTTTCATTTCTCACACGCACGCACACACACGCATGCACACGCACGCACACATACACACACACACACACACATCCCTAAAGACTAGCTTTGAACTTTCCTTCTCTCTGACATTTGCTCTCTATGGCCAAAGAGTCAGAGACAAGAAAGAGTGGAGGGTTGTAGAGCAGCTTTAATGAGCTGATAGAGCAAAAGAGCTTTAGAAAAATAACTTCAAGACAGAATGATAAAAGAAAAAAGGGGCAAGTTTTCTGTCTGTCTGAAACATTATATGTGGAGGTCATTATCTTAATTATTAAAATCTTAAGATAATGAGCAACTGGACTGACGAAACAATAATTGATTGGACTTAAATAATACATAAAAAAATGGCAGTTTAACCATTTGTTGTGTTTTTTTTTTCCTTTCTGTTTAGTTATTATTGAGTGACAGTGGTGCATATTCAGCAGCTCATTTGCATATTGTTCTCATTTTTCTCTTCACTTCTCAAAAGCATATATATATATATATATATTATACTGAGCTGCAAGGACATTGTTTACTGTAAACTGTCCTTCAGGAGCAGAAAACACAACAGCTTTACAATGTATGGGGACAGAAAACATGGATGAGAATTGGTTTAAATAAATTTGCTTCTTTTGAAAATTCTGGCTATACAATCGATTCAAAAACACAATTCATAGGTGGATCCAGTCCATCATTACTGCTGCCCATCAGGTAATCGAATTGACCAAATGTGGCCTTTTCAAGGGTCGGCACTCACTTAAAATCAAACACAGCACAAATATTCTCCTCCTCTCCTCCTCTATAACCTGAATGATGGTAAATGCATTTATCCCTCCATAGTGAGGCTTTCATTAGTGTCCCACATATAATCAATGCAAATGCATGGATTCAATTACCATTTTATTTCATAGAAGCCATCAACATCCCCCTACCAATACCATGAAATGATTAACCAGTTGCAAAGTTGCAATTGTGTAAGGAAGGAGGTAAGGCCCTCCATAACGTCTCCACTGTCGAGGAGAGGAGAGGAGAGGAGAGGAGAGGAGAGGAGAGGAGAGGAGAAAGGAGGAGAGGAGGTGGATGTATGGTGAAAAGCAGATTCAGCAAAGGGAGGACAGATGTGTGGCAGGTTTCTCCCATCACTACTCCTAGCTTCTAAGTTATTAGAATCTGTAGATACTCACACATTAACACAGCCACAAAGCTGCAGTATAGGAGCAGGTGGGCCATTAACAGCTCATAATGTGAGCTCTATACGACCGTATCCTGCTCAGTGCTGATGGGATGGAAAGAGAAAAAAAGTCTGTCAGCTAGAAAACAGTGAGAGACCTAAAAAAGAAAATCTGAGAACAACAGCTCTGTTCTCTACATCTAGGAAGGGCTGAGGCAATGCCACAGCTACAGGACAGTGAAGGCTTTCATTTGATTCAGGATACCCGTACAGCAGATAGATGTAGTGCACTGTATAAGCTGATGAAGCAATCACTCAGCAGCTTAATCCTAATGTTGCTTTTCTGTCTTGTTTCCTTTATTCCTCACCAGCTTTCTTTACCTACAACTAAAATCCCATCAGCTAATAAGCATGACTGTCTGTCTTTGTGTGAGTTTACATCACATTAAAATGATTACATTAAACGTTTCTAACATTTTGAGTCATTAAAATAAATGTGTGGCCGTGGTAGATGTGTCACTTCAAGCTCCTGTCAGTTGATTTTTATAGTGTAGGCACTGTAATGAACTGAAACTACTGGCTACCTGCAGGTTTTGGTGGGTGATATGACGATATGACAATACAACAATATATACAATGTAGTTTCAGCTTTTCAAATATGAGGTTTCGCTCCTTTTTTTGTTCATATGTGACAGTAAATAAAAAAATTTAAGCTTTTGGCCTGTTGGTCGGAGTTGCAGTTCACAAAGAAAACGATCAGCCAACTAACTGCTAATGAAAATAATCGTTAGTTGCAGCCCTAAAAGAATCAGATGAAAACATTGAGTCATGTTTCCATAACATTTATTTCATAGTGATTCCTCTACAGATCTCACTAAAAATGTTCTATATCACAATATACAGCATATGAACATCATGATATCAGACTATATATACTTTGATAGAGGATTTTATCCACATCTCTCCTCACTTACAGTAGCTTCTGTCATCATCTTTTACTCTCTCCATCTCGATCACAGTCTTTTCCCCGCTCTCCTTCCCTGTGTTGTTCCATCTAGTATAAGCAATACCGCAACACTTGCTCAACACCCTTCTCCTTCGTATCGCAGTCACTTTCAAAACAGATTTACCTCTGACAATATAATTTCCCTAGAGGGCAGCTGCCTCCCATAAATGTCATATCCGTTTTGTTTTGGTTTTTTTGGGCTGGCAGCATGATATTGATACGTGTACAGCTCATACCACTGTTCAGCCAGCTAACACAGCTTCCTGGTAACCACAGAAAATACAAAATTATCAGCTCTAACAATCAGTCTGATAAGGGAGCTTATCCCGGCTATGCACAAAAAATAAAAATGCATTCAGTATAGTTCCAGCAAATCCTGGAATGATGAAAGCCCTTTAATCATAAAGGAAAGCACCAAATCCCTTCCTTTCCTTTCTCCTACATATTATATTTATACACTTTTTTATTTGAAGGAAAATAATATTTGGGGAAATATGCCTGTTTGACATCTTATCCACAGTCAGATCAGAAGGTCAAAATTTTATTCTTCAGTACAGGCACTTGTTGCCTATCTCAGCATAAAGACTACTCGCCATTACAAGTGACTTCCAACAATATTATAGATACACCTTGCATCTCCTTCACTAACAAGGTGGCCTGACTGAGAATGACATGTGAGGCACCACTGGACCCAACTGCTGTTGATCAGGAAACAGCATGTGCAGTGCAAGTGCACAAGCGCAGATAAGAAAGGGCGAACAGTTTCACCGTGCTTCGAGTCTTTGTTGTAAGGTGAAAGATAAGGAAATATTATTGTCAACATTTTAACTTTTCTTCACATTTCTGCCTGCAACAGCAATCAAGTGTGTTTGCCAAAAGGTCAGTGTCTCTGTAGTTATTTAGATATTTTTGCTTGATAAGTGTTTTCCATAAGGAGCTTTGGTTTCCAGCAGAACTTCTAGAGCAGCTGCAAACATTTCCAGCGCAATGCGTCATGCGCTGACTGGACTGAATAACTGTCCAACTTTCAGAGCCTGAATCGCAGCTTTTCCACCCAGTAAAGACGGTTTACATGATTACTGATGAAGGAAAACTTTTACTCAGGCACTTTTGTTTCTGCCTATTTCAGCCTCTCTTTTCTGTTCATTCTTATTTCTTGTTACATCTTTCTCATTTCCCGTCTGTCCTTGTTTTCGCTGTATGGCTCAACTGTTACACACAGCTATTCTCGTGTGAATCCCATTTTTTGTCTCAAGCAGTCTGGCAGAGATGCTGATCTCTCCATCTTTTTATAAAAGGCTTTGGAAAATAGAGCACAACATGAGCAGAGAGGGAATGAATGAAAGGACAGACAGATAGAGAAAGGTAGAAAAACAGTGAATAAAGGCAGTGCTGTTTGACTTGACACTGTGCAGGTTATAGCTGACTCAAGGTTTATCTCCTAATTACTTTAAATGAGGAATGAAAGAGTGAGGTCTGAGAAGAGGTATGAGGAGAGAGAACAAGACAGAGGGGGGAGAGAGAGATGCAGGACAAAAGTGATGTTCAGTGCTTGGATTAAATGAAAGACATTTTCCATTCTCTGATTTTAAAGGAATCAGAGGAGAAAGGTAGAGAGACCAAAAACAGGAAGGACCTGAGACTGAGAAAAAGATTTATAGAGAATGAATTTACAGTGACACAGGACACCTATCACTGTCTAACTGGCTGTATAACTTTGTTTCTTCCAGTAGTGTGACCTCTGTGTGTACTCAACTTTGACCCTCTGTATATGGCACACTTTTCTTTACGGCTTTGCGAATCCATATAAATTGTGGGGCTATTGCAGAATTAGCACTGAGATACTGGTCGTGACACCTGACAGCTTGAATCCCAACAGGACAGCAGTTCTCTGACAGTACTGCTTTGTGGAGGCTACAACGGCAACAATTTGGCAGTAAAAACTAATTCCACAGTAGAACAACATCTGCCAGTGCTTTGATATGAATGGAAACAACATTGTCAGTATTGGCAAAGTTACAGAGGCCTTCGCTCTCAAGTTCTGTAATGGTGCATTTTGTGGTTTAACCAAGTAAGATGTACAGCATGTGGCTAATTCTATTAACCAAAGCACATAACATAACCCAAGAAAATGTAGAAGCCTCAGGTAGATGCAACAGAAATACAATGAGTCCAAAACTTTAACATGATGATGGGGACCAGTTGAGTGGTGCCAAGGTATGAAAGCCCACATATCACAAAGGAGCTTTTCTTTTCTTAGCTTATTATTGGCTGTGTTAGAAGGAAACTTTCATTTAATATCAATAGATAGCAGAGTGGACTGGAAATCAAAGCTGAGCCCCTGATCTGGTTGGTTAGACCAACACTTTCTCCCCTGTCATCTTCTATTCATCCTCTCTTTACCTTTATTTCTACATTTGAACCCTCAGATAAAATCCAACTGCCGATCCTTCCCATGTGATTTCTCATTCATCCTCTATCACACCTCTTCCTCCTTTCATTCCCTTGTTTATACCCCCTTCTCTATTATCCGTCCGCAACAACATCTGTGTCTGTGTTATCTGATCTTTTCTTTCCTGCCCTCCATCTTTTACATCATATCCATCTTGCACAGATTGGATATTACCGAGACAACGTGAAACAAGAGGAAAGAGCCCATGTGTCCAGTTAAGAGAGAAGAAAGTCCTCCCTAAGGCAGTGGTGTTAACTGTTCTTAAGACTGTCTGGGCCTTTTACCCTTTATTATACTACAGAATTCATGTCAGTATAGTATGTGATGAAACATATCCAGATATAAATCATAAAAGCAGACCTCCTGATGTTACAAAATGACTGCTGAAAGCAACATCCTCCTTGGATTATTACTGAAGATAAAGGCTAACTGAAGGCTAACTAATTGTTTTGTACCCTGTCTTCTGCTTTGTGTATGAAAGCCTGTGTGTGCACCTATCCAAATTATTAGCATCAACACTAAGATGGGCAAAGTCATGCTTGACGCTAACTGATGATGTCACAGTCAGGGTCCAATGTTGACGCTAAACAGCATTAAAGATTTACTGCCCGCTTTATTCATTTTATTCATGGGCCTGGAGACTTGCCCATCTACACAAACAGGTCTTACTGGTTCTAATAATAATGCAAATATTTGCTGTGCAGCACCACACCTTTACTACAAACACACACACACACACACACACACACACAGCACACACACACACACACACACACACACACACACAAATCTTAATTGAGCAAACTGAGAAATGCATTTCTATCACACAGTTCCTCTGAGAATAACTACTAAAACTTAAGTGATTCCTACCTCAGTGCCAGTGAAAATCAAGTCTTATTCTCTCTGACTCTACCACTGATTAATACAGAATCACAGACTGACCTAACTTCTGTTCCATCAGGAGATCCATTTAAGAGTTAATGTCAAACACACCTCAGCGTTAATCTGATTCTGTAATTGTTCTTTCTCTGATTCATATCTACACATTTTTACAGTTACGGTTTGATTGTCATCAAGACATACCTGTTTGGGGAGGGACATTCCTGTTTGTTTGGCATAAATTGCTGCAGAGATCGTCTCACAGATATTTGTTCATTCTTTCAATAGATTTAGATGTTTCATTTGTAGCTCTTTAAGACTTGCCACTTTCAGAAGGTTTTAAAAAGAGCTGCGGTTTATCCTGTCATTCAAATGGTATGGAAAGGAATTGGGTTTGTCCACCACTATATTTCACTAGACTGTACTGCTCTATTTTAGGTTTCTGTATTAAGGACACCTGTGTTTGTATTAAAGCATCTAGGAAAGAGGAAGTGACTTGAGACATTCTTTGCTGGCAGTCTAGCATAGGTGTGTGGCATGGTTATCCACAATAGGTTATGCTCTCTGTATACTGGTTTTCAGTATGCAGAGAGTGAGTTTTGTTATAATAATAATAATAATGTTAGGTACCGCTTTACAATAAGACTACCCTTATAAAGGATTTATGAATGGTTTATAACAAGTTTATTAACTAGTTTATATCTTTATAAATCCTTTATAAGCTATAATAACACATTAGATAAAAAGGACACAGTGGCCTGTTGCTTGCCAAAAAGCGATCCCACATTTATCTGTACTATTAAACCTAATATCTCATTAATTATTTATCTTTCTTTATTTTCTCCATCATCCAGTATTTGTACCTGTCTGCTTCATTATTTGTTAAGTTACTAGCAATTAACCACCAGATTCATACTTTAACGCCTTGGCAATATTGTTTACTTTGACATGCTATCATCAGCTGTACTTATTATAATCACAGGTGTTGATATGACTTATGCAATTAGATTGTTATGCACAGTGGATATTAAAATGGAAATACTTTTTGCTGGTTGATACCTTCTTTAGGACAGCATTCCAGGTATAACAGTTGATAAACTTCCTTTACTTGGTGTACTGCTCACCCATTCTTTGTCCCACTTTACAGACATCTGTGGCCTATTGTCCACTGAGTCAATTCCCTCCCCATCTATCTAGATGTTTCTTGGCATCTTAACAACCATTTATTTATCAATTACGAACATTTGTAACTGGCAAAATGGACCCTTATTGTAAAGTGTGAAACACATCACCATTTATTTATTATTAAGTTATATTATTTATAACTGGTAAATCCGTAATAAAAAGGTGCCAGGAACCTATTGTTTTGCTGAGATTATTATTCTGCTGCAGTAATTGATTTTTGAAGGCCTTAACATACTTGCGAAACTTGCACACACCTCAAGGCTGCCAAAAATCATAAAGTTCTTATTAGTAAAACCTTTATTTAAACAGGTAGTCTCATTGAGATCAAGATCTCTTTTTCAAGAGAGACCTGTGCACAAAAATCAACACATTTATACACAATGGACACACACAGACACTTCACAGACACACATCATACACACAACATACACCTTTACATAAAAAAAGCATGTGCAAATGTGTAGATTGTATTTAAATAATTACAACTTTTTTAAATATTCCAATGAAATAAGAGAGTGTAACTTCATATCTTTTCATTCAAGTGTGTTTGAAACCCTTTTTTCCCGAGTTCAGTGTGAATAAAAGGCACAATTAAGATTAAAATGTCCTGTGACATGACGTTGTAAGTGCTCTGTTTAGAGTTATCAGAGATAACTAGGTTGTTTTTGTAGCAGAGCCTTATAAATAAACAACATACAATGCTGGTCAATTCTATTTTTTAAGGAGGACCATTCCACCTTTTCATATAGGATGTAATGATGAGTGAGAAAAGTGTCACCTGTGATGAAATGCAGTGTGCTATGATACACAGAGGCAAGAGGTTTCAGTGTGGTGGTAGAAGCATGCATATAAACAATATTTCCATAATCAAGAGCAGACAGAACTATGTATTGTACAATGGTTTTCAACTAGCAGAAGAGAAACATAATTTGTTTCTTTACAAAAATCCAATTTTGACCTTTAGTTTGTTTGATAGGTGTTCCACATTGGTCTTAAAAGTGAGTCTGGTATCCAACCAGAGACCTACATATTTATAACAGTCACATGTTTCAATTTCAGCCTGTGCATATTCTCATTTGTCTAGGTCATAGTATCCTAAAGGAGTTTAAATCGAAAAAACAACTGGACTTGATTATTTGTCTGGGAAGACGTTTCACCTCTCATCCAAGAGGCTTCATCAGTTCATGTACGCATCTGACCCAGCCTGGTAACTCTAACATTTCTGACTTCTAACCTTTCTGGTTTTTCTTTCTTTTTGTCATCTCTGAATCTGACTTTGTGTGAATTGTTCACGACTGTTTTATCCCCTGGGGGGGCTGGCGCATGTTTCAGTGGCGTCACTCGTCTTTTCCTGTGTTTCCACTGAACTTTGGAATAATTTAATTCTATAGTTTACTTATAAACTCGCACATCCATCTTCCACCATGACCACAAAACATTAAATGAAATAACAAATAAAACTACTTGCACTAATAAGACGAGTAATAGGAGTGTTGATTTCATATTACATCCTTCATACCTGGAATTAATCATGATACAAGTGTTTAATTGATCAAACAACATTACATAAACATTTCCCAAAGCTAATAGTCTATAAATATGGATTACACAGCAGTTCTTTGACTGTAATAATAATAATATGGACATTCTGGATGTCATGTAGTGTGTGTTACCTCGTGTGAAGGATGCTGACAGTATGGTCACATGAAGGACAGTGTCTTAAAATCTACATGTTACATTTCAAACATTCTATGGGATAGAAGTTTGGGATTAAACTATTGCATAGGGACATCTCATGAGTTACAAAACAGCTAGATATTTAATTTTACATTCTTTTTCAGATCTGTTTCTGTGAAAAGAGTTTTGCTGGTCACTACCCAGAATTGGAATGTGGGTTGTAGTTTATGACTCTTATCTAAAGAGGGGCAGAATAAGGGAGGTTGGTGTGTGTGTGTGTGTGTGTGTGTGTGTGTGTGTGTGTGTGTGTGTGTGTGTGTGTCTGTGTGTGTGTGTGTGTGTGTGTGTGTTCATGCATGGCACAGAGAGGCCACGATTCACACCTTAGTGTTAATCAGTCCTTTTGGTGTTACTTTTCTATATAAGAAACAATCAAATATCATTAGACAGAGTCTTATTGTTACAAACTGGAGATTCTGCCTATATTCTCCAGTTGCCTGGTATCCATTGGTTGATCCTCTGGAGCTGACCCTTTGACCTTTGGTCTGGTTCTGTGTCGTTCGGACATGCTAAAAGCATGGTCTGTTTGTGGAAGAGGGGTCCTTTGTCTCTGTTTCCTATCAATTTGATAGTTTGATGGTGGAAAGAGTCGCAAAGTGTCAATTGTGGGTCCGTAACTCTGCATGTCCTTACAATGAACTTCCTTAATGGCTTGTGACTGATGCCAGGCCAGGTATGTACACTACACAGTAAATCAATAAGTTAGACATTTTCATGTACATCTTTCGTGATGTTTTCACGGTCCATTTAATTTTAACAAATAATGTCTAATTCATAGAATTGGCAATAATAATTACATTGCTCATTAGTTACAGTGATCTGAGGTTACCTATGAAAAAATAAAAGTGAAACGTAAAACAGTTTTCACACATCAGTAACTCTTTAGAATAAACAAAAAAGGGATGCGTGAGAATAGACTTGGCATACACAGTCAGTTCTCACGCAACTTTTCAGCTTGCTGATCGGATGTTTCTTACCAAATTCTTTTGTGATTTAAAATATTATATTGTTTCATTCAACAATTTCACAGGGTAAACAGAAGTTTACCCTTGAATGTTTTTAGGACCACGGCAGAGTTTTTCCCATTACAACTCATCAGGCTGTGGTACTTTTCCACCACCTGACACAGATGTGATAGGATAATGCACTATGACAGCACATTATGTGGGTGGGAAACTTAATATTCACCTCTCAGTATAAATGACAGCTCCCTTTGGTTGTTAGAGTAGACGCTCATCCCCAACGTCAGGTCACACATGAGTTTTTGATCTGGGTACGTACAGTACTTTTATGTTATGTTATATATGTTGTAATTTAATTATCACAAGAAATGCTCTCTCTCTCTCTCTCTCCGTATGTATGTATATATATATATATATATATTCAATTTTTTTTTTTTTTAATCAAACATAGATCGAAACTATCTGGCAGGTGTAAATGTGTGATTCTGTTGCTGGAAGAGCTTTTGCTTAGTAAACCTACATAATTTGGGTAATGAAAAGGTTAACAAGTAAGTAAAAGAATGATCTGTGAGTTGTAGGTTCATTATTCAGAGAAGATCTAGTTTTGCTTGGTAACTGTTTCTGCTTGTTTGCTGTGCGGTAATACAGGCCTAAATAAAGAGAAACAGCAAGAAGCAGTTTGTACTTTTAACTTAAGTATGAGATTTGGAAACATGTACATACACCTGTACACAATACTACAATGTTTTTGTGTGTTGGTATCTCATTAGGAAATAACCAAGATGGGGACAGCACAGAGCACCCTGGAAAAGAATGGCTACGTACTACAAAAAGAAACAGAAAATGCAATAATACCAAATAATGCTGTTGTTGCCACAAAGGGAGATGACACATTTCTGATAAAAACGATCATTTTGCAGAGGGTAAGTGATGAGATGCTGAGCAAACTCTCCACAAAGGAGGAAAAAGTAGTCAAATTACTGATTATGAATCAAATGCCTTACTAATTTTTCAGATTCTGCTAACCATCAGCAGTAGTACAAACCAGGGGCAACACGATTAAATGTGGAATGTGCAAATACATTATTTGTAGACAGAAAACTGAATCAGCTGATGGAGTCGGAGTGATGCTAACCAATCACAGTCTCTCTCATCCTCGTGAAAGGCAGCAGATAGATTAAATTGACCAGTTGGAGAGAGGCCGCAGTCATGGTAGTACAATAGTTAGCACTGTCGCCTCACTGTAAGTAGGCTCTGGGTTTCAACCCAGAACACAGAGCCTTCAGGGTTCCAGAGCCTGTGTGGAGTTTGCATGTTCTCCTTGCGTGGGTACTCCGGGTAATCCAGCTTCCTCCCACAATCCAAAGGCACGCACATTAAGTTAGTTGGCGATTGTAAGTTGCCCATAGGTATGAATGTGAGCGTAACTGGTTGTTTGTCTCTATATGTTAGCCCTGTGACAGTGCGTACCCCGATAGAAAATGGATTTTGGACTTTTGCTTAAAAGAAAAATATTCCGATAGCTTCACTTGAGGAAAAAAAACATTCTTGCTACTTTTCTGATTTAATGAGATTATTATCTCAGAATTCTGAGAAAAGGAAAAATAAATCTCAGAAGAGTTCTTTTAAAACAGCAGTTTTTTTTTCCTCAAGTGAATGCATTACACTTCTGTATCACTAAATACAACCTGGGGATGGGGTTTTGTGGGTCAGAATCAGTTATTGATGTTCTGTGTCCCTTCAAACAACAAAGAGGTGAGCTGCAACTCGAAGAATGAAAGTTTGAAACTGTTAGGTGTATCTCTCTGTATTTATCTTCTCTTCCACATTGTGCCACTCTGTGCCTAATTTGCATTACCACCAAAGGTCACTAAAAGTGCAAAGATAAATGATAATTGTTTTTTTAACAGACAGTCAGTTATGATGACACAGCATTAAACAAAGAGATAGAAATCATCAAGGGAACAAGTCATCCTCATATTGTGAGCAGCAGGGACTCCTTTAAGGGTAAGTTTTAACAAATCTGCTTTTATGAAGTTTTATGCTCCTCTGACTGATAAAGGATATAGACATTCCTTAACATTGCGAGATTTACTTTCATCAATTTCTTAGGAATGAGCGAAAAAAATCAGGTTTATTTATGGTTAAGTGTCAACTTCAAGTTGACTATACTTAACTATAGTTTCAATTATGGTTTTTATAAGCTCTGACCCAGAAGATAGTCACAATATACTGAAATATGCAAATTCAAAAGTTGCAAAACTGACCAAATTTAAGGATTTACAGTTGTTGTCGAGTCTTTCATTACAAAGTCCAGTTGTCATATTAAGGCCACTGCTTTTTCTAAAAACAGATGGATTTAAATTTAAAAATTAAAATAAAAAACAAACTCAAAATAGTTTTTATCTATTTTTTAGAAGTATCTTACACAGTTATGTACTAAAGATAATTAGTCATAAGATGGTAAACAATCTCTTCCTTTTTGCCATCAAGATGAACAAGACAAGATTTGTATCGTGCTGGACTACTGTCAAGGAGGGAACCTTGCTGCAAAGATCACAGACAGTAGTGAGTCTGAGGTGCAGTACAGTAAAATTTACATCAGTGAAATATACTACAGGCCAGTCCATTGACTTTTAGTTCATTTTCCAATTAACTGACATTCCTACTATTCTTGAAGTACCATCATTTGTTTTCTAGGTACTGAGCTGGATTGTTGAGATCTGTATGGCTTTGAAAGCCATTCATGAAAAAGGCTTGCTTCACAAACATCTGACCCCAGAGGTACAGTAGTACACGTTACACAAACACTGATTAAACGATAGTTTGTCTAAACAAATGTATTGATGTTGTGATATGTAATAATCCAAATGAACCTTTTTTTCATTTGAAATAAAACAAATGTGCTTTTGGGCTGTCAAATATACATTTGTATTTTGAAACATCTCATCAGTAAAAATATTTTAGTTGTGTATAAAGAGTAACTTAATTTACAGTTTTAACTTTTCTCTTTTTGTAGAACATATCCTTCACAAAATTTGGAATTGTGTGCTTGGGCAATTTTGGAAAAATCCATGAAAAGTACTGTACCCTTTTTTTTTTTTTTTTTTTTAAACATAATATATGTGTATATAATATATGTTACTGTTGTATTCATGTGTTCAGTTGTATTTATGTGTTTGTTTTTTTCCACACAGTTTAAAAAACACCAAGTCAACCACTAATCTGGAGGAAACGACTTATCTACCACCAGAAGTCTTCACAGAGGGGACATATGATGAAAAAGGGTAAAAATGTTTTTTAACCAAATGTGAAAAGCTGTGCTTGTGTTTGTTTGCTTGTTTGTCAGCAGGATTACATAAAAAACACTAAACCTATTTGCACTGAACTTGGTGGAGGGATGGAACATGGGCCAAGAAAGAAATCATTAGTTTTAAGGGCAGATCTGGATCATTTAATATGACTTTGAATTTTGTCTATGAATTATGGTGTATGTTGGGTACAAAGTGGCTGGACATGGGCACTCCCTGTCAGCCGAGCTGGTTGTTGGGTCGCAAGGATGTGGGCAGAGAGAGAGGGAGGGAGTGAGAGTAAGAGGGAGAAAGATCGATGAATTGTGTGTGGTGGAGCAGACTGCAGGGCCCACTGTCCCTCATGCCTCCCCGACTACGTTTAGTTTGGTCCCGTGGTTCTGTCCACCTGCTTAGCATTTACGTGTTTGTAGTTTTATCATGGTTTAAAAACTGAAGCAACAGTGAACTGTTGCCAAGTTGTGTTACCTGAGTAACACATTTAAATAAAAAAAACAACAAAAAATGAAATATCCAGTGAATGGAGAAGATCTACTAAAATTAAAATATGTACTGTTCAGTCTGAATTCTAATCTTACACTCCATAGCTACTAACTTACAGTGGCACTGGCGGGATTGTATGCACATATGTCTACTCATCATATGAGTGAGAGAGCAAGAGAGAGAGAGAGATTGATTTGTTTAAAATCTAAAGTTAAGACACACCTGTTTCTACTGCTGAGAACCTAGTGTCTGTATTTCTTAGTATTTCTTAATATTCTAGAGTGGAAATAAAAATCGGCCCCAGACTTTTGACTTGGACTGGCCTACCAAAACCCAACAGGAGACACACCATCACATACAGTTTGTGTCACACTTAATAAAAATCATATAGTAAACAGATTAATTTTATGATGATTGGAGAACAACACATGCAATAGAACAAGTTGCACATTAAACTGTAGTTCTTTTTCACTTTCCTCTGTAAAAATTTGTAGCTATAGATAGTGTGAGATATGAATTCAGACTCGACAGTACAGCAGTGAGTATAAGACCATGACATCAGGGGCAGACTGAAACAATAATTCAGGCCAGGAATTGGTTTGCAGGCTAACTTGGTTCAGTTTGCTTAACAATAGTTTGAAATAAGTAAATTAAAAATTATAACTTTTCATCCGAAAAGGCATCCTGGGGAAAACCTCTGTTCATCCCATCTATTGTCCCAGCATGACAGCCCTGAAAATGTGTTTAACAAATACAGTATCTCCACATATCTTGAGCCCAGTTCACAGTTATCAGTTTCCTTTTCTGGCTGAAGTTTGCACTGCATACAAATATAATTCTTTATAATATTTTTTTATCATTTTTCCACCATGTGTTTTCCATTTGTGAATTTGTATGGTGGAAAACCCAGCCAAATGTTTTCTTTTTTTTTTTGTTGTTGTTGTTAACAACATATTTTGAAGTTGCTCTGACTCAACTCGAATAAGCTAATTGAGTTAAGGATTTTTTTGTCTAATGTTGTTACCTGCTTCATTATAAGCATAACATTTTTGAAAATCTCTTTTGTATTACTACTACTACTGATGTTACTGCTGATGCTACTACTACTAAAATAATAATAGTAATACTTGCTTTATTTATAGTGACATTTGGTCAATGGGATGCATAATCTGGGAGCTCTGTACTAAAAAACCAGCGGTAAGTTACCCAAAGGTTTGCAGTAGGGCTGTCACTTTTTCCAAAAGTCAAGTTCAGACAAAGTTCAAATGACAGTTTTTTTGAATGAATTCGTTCAGTGAAGCTGATACATGTAAGAGTGCCCTCTTACAAGTAAAACTACTTCAAACAGCATGTTGCACTTCTAGACTGTAAATTTTGAATTCAAACAGATCATTACAATTCAACTATTAACTTGGAAATATTAATTCCCCCATGTTTGAAAAAATGTTTGAAATTCAAATAAAAAGTGACAGCCTTAGTTTGTATGTTAAAGTTTGTTGTATAAATATTGAATCAAAACATTAATGAGATTACAAAACCAACACAGCATTTTCTATTTAA
Organism: Seriola dumerili; assembly: GCF_002260705.1. Classification (NCBI taxonomy): domain Eukaryota; kingdom Metazoa; phylum Chordata; class Actinopteri; order Carangiformes; family Carangidae; genus Seriola; species Seriola dumerili. The sequence continues at coordinate 8,605 of NW_019176953.1, read as the reverse complement.
ATTGCGACTATTTGCAATAAATAATTTGATTGTTGATGTTCTTAGATCGTTTTTACATACATAGAAAAGACAGTTTCTAAATGAACATTTACAAGTAAAGAATTGGTTCGCAATAAAACAAATGACCAATTTAGCCCACATTTATCAAGATATTACATTATTTGTAAACTGGATATTATTATATTATAATATTATAATATTACTATTACTATAGTAATATTCAGTTAAATTAATGACATTCAAAAGTGGCATTATAGACAGTATATTGACAAAGATCAATTGACAAGATCAACTGGCTCATCCAGTAGAGCGCATACTATTTAGGCTCAGTCCTTACTGCAGTGACCTGAGTTTGAATCCAACTCAGGCCCTTTGCTGCATGGAATCCCCTCTCTCTCTCTCTCTCTATCTTCCCTAACTTTCCTCTCTCTCTCACTGTCATAATCACTATTGTAATAAACCCAAAAATGGCCAAAAATAAATAAATAACCATACTCATGGTTAAAAATTAGGGATTCTAGTTGATGAAAATAATTAACCCAAAATAATATAAGCTCCCTTGCTGTAAACATTCTGTTACAGTGCAGGATATGTAAGGTTTTAAGGTTTTCACAGAATGAAGTGCAGTTTAATATGATAGGTGGGGTTAGTCATCCAAAATCCAATTTGACTGGACACATCAATTAGGGAATGAATCCAGGATGAGTCATCAAAATTATTTTACAAGGAAAAAGAAAGTCAGGGAGGCATTTTGATATGAAATACTTAAAAAAAATTCTGACACATGTAGATAAATTAACAATTTACACAGGGACACATTAGACCAGAAAAAGTCTTTTAACAAATGAGAAAAACTGTAACCCAATCTAAAATATTCCAACATTGTCTTTACAGTTAACGGTGTAACTTTGAACTTTAAAACATATCAAGGTAACATATCAAGTCTTCTCTACTGTCAGAACACACATACCGTAAGAGCCTCTACATTGTTTATGGTAGAGAAAAACATAACTAAAGTACAAAATGGCAGAGAGGGCTGCATGCTTTCACAATGTATCAGCAAAACTTGCGTAAAATAAGAATATAACTGTAAAACATGGCAACATACCCCACCTGCAATTCGTCACATCCTCACTAAAAATTATACTAAAAGCATCTAAATACAGTTAATGTTTAAAAAATTATGCAGACTCTCAGTGTCTATGGCAGAAAATATGTTTCTGTCTGCCTTTCAGACAAATTTTGAGCAAAATGTTAACCTCAGACACGGAATAACATGACGTCCGTAAAATAACAAAAAATAAACTCATTGTTAATATGTTTATTTTCCCTACTGAATAATGAGGAGGGTCATTTTATTGCAATTGTGTTTTCTAATCATAATTCTGCTTCAGTTCTCAGCAGAGACGACAATCACACTCATGCCCAAGGTCATTAGTGGTCCTTGCCCATCTCTCCCAAAGAAGTTCCCACCAGAGCTTCACCAACTCCTGAATGATATGTTTAGTAGAGACCCTCAATCAAGACCAACAGCCAGTGAAATCCTGGAGCGCCCCTTCATCATACGCTGTCTCTTAAACAAGGTATGACACCGCCAGCTATCAGTGTTTTCAGCTAAATGGGCTAAGTTCTTCTTCTTCTTCTTCTTCTTCTTCTTCTTCTTCTTCTTCTTCTTCTTCTTCTTCTTCTTCTTACCACAAGATGTTGGAAACATTACTTTGATATTCTGGTCCATGTTGACATGATAATTCTATCACATCCCAAAGTTCTTCTAATGGATTCAGATCTGGTGAATGGGAAGTAACAATTTAGTTTTGTCTTAGTCAAAGAAAAACTTTTTAATCTAGTTTTAGACAAGACCACAAATTAATATTTTTAGTCAAACTTCAGAGAACTGCTTTCAAATAAATTTTACAATTTACATTTTTCAACTGATTTTAACAATTAAGTCCAGAAAGATGCAACAACATTAGCAAATGAAAAAAATGCAATCTAACTATTGCGATATGAGTCAAGCAGAAAGTAAGCAGAAAGAAGGAAACCTTTCACAATTTAAAAGAACCTTGTACAACTACCGTGCAAACACTCCTACCCTTATAATGTTCATTTTTTTCAGGACTGTGCCAGAAAGGTGTTGATTTTATTGTGTAGGTTGGTAGAGCTTGTTTGGTAGTGTTGTAATCTATTATGAGAATATCTGGCACAACTTTGCACACAAAATAGGCTAAGTACTAAACAGGTAACTACTGTCCAAAAGACTTTGTTAAGCCCCAGTCCCAACAGTCTTCTACATAATGTGCTGTCAGGGAAGCTGGAAGTAGCGATGCTGAGAGGCCTGCAGCACCCAATACTGGCAGGGAACTGTAACTGTAAGACAAGTTTACTAAACAAATCAGTAAGAACATATTTTATTTGAGCATAAGCAGCCTCTTAAACACAGTTGTTTGTTAATTGTTGAAATCCACCGTTTGTTATTTGATTTAATTTTAGAACACAGTGTACTTTCAATGTATCTGATGCACAAATGTAAAGCAGAACCTGTTAGTGACCTGTAATGGTGGGTTGGATATCAGTACTGCACTTCACCATGTCTCAAACAAGAATCTCTGATTTGTTGAATAATTGCCCCAAAGCCAAACAGCAAAAAAATCCTACAGAATTCCCGCAGTCGACTCGCTCCCTTGCAGCAGCTAACTAACATCAGCGCTAAGGTCAATGCTACCCCTTCCAGATGGTCCTATGGCAGATAACAAATCCCTGCTAACATTAACTCCATCCAACCAAAAGAGTTTTGCGCAGCACCCCCAACTCTGACTGATTTCCAGCATCCCTGTGTGCTGGACATGTTAATAATCAGTAGATGTCGCAAATGGAGTACATTTAGCTATCAGGGACCAAAATCAAGAAGTAGAAGAAGAGAACAAGAAGAAGGCAAAAAGAGAAAATATAATGTGCAATTGCTCGACCAGTGGCAGCTCTAGCCAAATCACACATTCCCACAAATAAAGACTTATTACACAGGTAATGTTGAAAAAAATACTACTGAATAAAAATGTAGTTTCTTAATATATAATTCATACCTCGCTTGATCAAATGGAACTTTAAAGAGCAGCGTAGGGGTGAGTGATGTTACGATCTTATGTCGTGGACCATCTTACTTTGGCAAATTATCTCCTTTTCAGAAGAACTGTACAGATTGCATCATTGAAAGTTGCTATATTTAGATATGTAATTTTAAAAGATCAATCGCTGCTAACCAGCGCATTGTCATATATTAAAGAGCTGGCCGGCAAATTGCAGGTGCCGATGGCACACCTTCTTCTGCTCTGCAACCTCCGCGACCTTGGCATAGCACCACATGTACAAGTTCTCCACTGGAGCAGAACATGAACCACCATCACCCACTGCAGTCCAAGACAGTGGCTTGCACTCTAACCATGGATGGAGAAACCTGCCGGCAGGCAGGGAAACATGAGGTGGGACAATCCAGGGCTAGCTGGTCAGCAGCGACTGAACTTTCAAATAAAAACACTGAGCTATAACACCAAACAAACGCTCCATATGAACTATGCAAAAAGTGTGATGGGATGTGACACAATCAGTAAACAGAAGAACAGTGACGAGCTGACAAACATCCAAAAGAAGCGCCAAAGCAGCAGAAAGATACCAATTACAACTTCTAGTCAGGGCTTTCACAGTAAAATCAGGGCAGGAAACGGTATGCAGATCATAATTAACATTGTGGATCGTGATTCTACCCAATAAGCTTTGCTTACCTTTTGCCAGATCGCCCACCCCCTACTGTATACACTGTACTGTAACACCAGATTGTACAGCAGTCTTTCACGTCTGCGTACACCCAGCATCACTGATGAGTTTTGTTGGGTGTGATCAGAAGTGTGCTTTATTGCACCTGTAACCACACCCAACACTGATGTCATGGGGTCCTGGAGTTCCCTTGTGCCTCATTGCAGCAAGGTTAGAAAACCTCTGGAGATCAGCAAACAAAATGGCTTTTGGCTTTAAGTTGCTCTTTAATTGAACTGTCCCTAGGTGCATAACTTTCCATTGGTAATGTCTTTACTTTTTCAACAGACCAAAACAACTATGGTGGAACTCCAGACCAAGCTGACCATGCTAAGAGATGTGGCTGATGATTTGGAACGTGTGCATCAAGGTGCCACCATCGGCAGCCTAGCAGGAGGAGTGATTGGAGCAGTGGGGGGGATTACATCCATAGTGGGCCTTATACTGTCCCCCTTCACTTTGGGAGCCTCTCTCATTGTCACTGGGGTTGGAGTGGGAGTGAGTGCAGTTGGTGGGGTCACTGCTGGTGCCTCAAATCTCAAAAATATGGTGAACCAGTCCTCTGATCGCAAAGCTGTTAAAAGCATCCTTCAAGAGTTTGAACAGAAAATTCAAGCAGTTGTCACGTGGTTACAGGAGATTGGCAACAGCTTACAGAACATCAGGAGCAGATGTGGCTCAGCTGACATGCATGACACTGAGGATAGCCAGTTAAACACAGACCATCTGACAAGGCTTGGCTTCAGGGCAGGGAGGGGCATAGGTTCCATTGCTGAACTGGTTCGACTAGTTCAAGTGTTGAACATCGGCAGGATCGCAGCACAGGCATCCAGGGCAGTACGTGTAGCAGAGGTAGCAACAGGTGTGCTTTCTGGTTTATTTATAGCAGTAGATATCTTTTTTATTGCTATGGATGCCAAAGAGATACACCATATTAGACAGGCACAGGACGCAGAGGGGCATGCACCTTCTGAGTCAGTGTTTGAGACTGATGACACTATGTCTACCTTTGACCAAGCTGCACTATTGCCCAGCTCAGTGATGCAAGTGCACAAGTCAGACACATCACAGGAACAGGATCAGTCTTCCAAAGATACCACCCCAGTGAGATCTGAGATCATGAGATTTGTCCGATCAATCAGGGAAGCAGCAAACAACTTGCAGACAGTCCTGGATGAGCTCAATCACATCATCTCATCTATTCCTTCACTTGAGGTTCAAAGTGATAATGAATGGAAGGATATGGAATTAATGTAACCCAAAGGTTCCATTAAATCAAATCAGCATTTAGGTGCAGGTATGCCAAGTAGGAAATTCTGATTGTGCTGCCACTTAGTGTTTGCTCCATGCTGTCCTCCAAGTCTATGCAGTTTCAACAGTTGATATTACACTGTTGTGCAATGGTACATCACATTTGGGTGAGGTCTAATGTACATCAGACCACACTGTGATGTTTGTTACGACAACCTTTTTAAATATGCAGAACTCAAAAATTTTTAAAAGGTTAGTCTCAAACTCAGACCTTCTGTCATCAAAGATAAGTTTCAAATGTAAATACTTTATTAACTAAATCAATTTTTAGAAATTGTGTCTAATGAATAATACTGTAATAGGGGTGGGCGATATGACGATATTAGATCATGAAGGATTACAACGTGAAGACGATCTTTCAAACTGCAAAGATCGTGGGATCGTCTAGGGCACATTCTATAAATTGCAGTTCTATGCTGATGCACCGACGCACCAGACGTATTGACGTCGTCAACCTGACCGACCAATCATAGCGAATTACGGGCAGTGACGCACTTTCCTATCCGCCTCCTTGTTTGTGCGTGTAGCGGTAGCACATGGAGAGCGATGGCTGAAAGCCAAACGGAGTTGGTCACTAAAAAAAATTCCACCTCCATTATATGGAATTGGTTTGGATTTTCCGCAACTGATCAAGCGCAAGCAAATGTAATTTGCAAAGTTGGCACAGAAACCGTTCACACGACGGGTGGTAACACGACGAACCAGAATGTTGTTGTTGTTTACCTTAAACTTTACGTTGTTTGCACATGCAGGCAAAACTGCGACTATTTGAAATAAAATCTGTTAAGAAAGGTTCTTTGGTCTAAATTGTCTGTTTTTCTTTTTCCAATTTAAGATCGTGATAAAATCGAAATCGTGATTTTATTTTTAAAAAATCGTGATATGATATTTTTGCCATATCGCCCATCCCTATACTGTAATATGCAAATGGAATCTTTATATTTAATTTAATTCACTTCTATTAACAGGCTAGGTCACTAGCCTGATTTTATTTTTAAAAAATCGTGATATGATATTTTTGCCATATCACCCACCCCTATACTGTAATATGCAAATGGCTTCTTTATATTTAATTTAATTCACTTCTATTAACAGGCTAGGTCACTTTTAAAGCAACTATCATAGGGTTGGGTAACGTTTAGGATGTCACAATACTAGTATTTACAATAACCATGATATATAAAAATTAAATATTGATATTGCGTTAATAACATTGTGATGTCAGATGTTAGGCCTTTTGGATCTATTATACTATTCATCGGTTCATCTTTTTGCCTTTTCACTATCCATAAAGTGTAATTGTTCTTTTTGTACACTTTTGTACAGTTATGGTTACAGACTTTCTCCACGTCCCTACACTCATATTTTAGTCCAATTCATTTGTCAAAAAAGAGTCAAAACACACAAATTGAAGATTCGATTCCAGTTCTTATCTATTCCCCATTTCAATTCCACAATGGGGGAAAAAAACAGGATCAAATGTTGAGTTAAAAAAAACATCTTTATTGGCTACAACAGCAAGAGCATCCTTAGTAATAAATTTGTCTGTAACTGATTGACTGATGAAGTTACACACAGTTTAGCAAATTTTTTTCTTAAAGCACCTAGTGACAAACCTAGCTACTTTTTAGAAATACCTTAGGAAAACGTAACTTTCCGTAGTCACCTGTACTGCCCTAAGAGCGCAAGGTCACCCTTTACTCTCATTCAATTGACTGCACAGCAGCTGACATAGGCGTGAAAGAGCTTCTACCTTTCTGTCTGAGTGATCATTTTACAAGTAAATATAGCTAAAATCACAGCACAACCTTCTTCTTGAACTTATGTGAATGGGGATTTTATCAGATAAAGTCGTGGTTAAATAATATAATAAATTCAGGATTTTTAGCAGCAGGGCAGCAGCTTGAAAATGGCTTGAAAGTGACTGCTGGTGAACAGATAGTCTTTATGAGACATGTTTCATTCCCTTTTTTATACTTGTTCCATTGTCTGACAACAGAAACATCAAAATTCATAGATGAGAACAGCTTTTTTAAAGTTTTTTTTATGGGCATTTTTTGCCTATTTGGATAGACACAGTGAGAGACAGACATGAAAGTCAGGTAGAGAGAGGGAGGGGATGACATGCAGCAAAGGGCTGCGGTTAGGACTAAGCCTTTATTATACTCGCTCTACCAGGTGAGTTAACAGGGTTCCCCAAATGAGAACAGCTTTATTAGGAATTCCACTGTGTTCAGATATTGTATATGTGAGCACAGAGAGTAGGAGAGAACCAAACAGATAAAGGGCTGAAACATGCTGACACCAGTCCGAATGTAAACATGACCTTATGACTATGATAATAAGGCTGACAGTCTAACTTTCTTCTGCTACTGTATAACGATGAACATTGTATCATAATGATTTTGAGCTGTAAGCTTATGATTACATGCATGTATCTATAATATGTATGAACACTGTACACATATCTACTGATGAAAAATAAACGTGAGTTGTCTCAGGGATTCAATTCAGATTTTGGTGTCTGGGTGACTCATTGACTAGTGGTTCATACTGTCACCTGTCAGCAGGAAGTTCTTGGGTTGAAATCTATCAGCTGGAGCCTTTCTGAGTCTAATTTACATGTTCCTCCCCATGTCTTTCTGGGTTTTCTCTAGTTTTAATCACACCGTCTAAGGATATGCAGGTTAGATGAAATAGAAATTTTCTAGAAGTGTGAGTATAACTGTCATTTTCTGTCTACCTGTCCTTCAATAGAGACATACAGAGTTTTAAAAAGTCCCTTTTGCATCTATGTCTGCAACAATATGGTGCTTCTCTTGGTTTTACACTATGTTTCAACTTGAGTAATTCATTCATGGTGAATCTTCCCTAAAATGTGAAAGTACCCTGATTTTACTGTAGCGAATAAATCAAGCATACAAGACCTTAATACAACATGATTAATACTGGACTGTAACGGTGCATGTAGATGTGTCTTTGAAGAATGTGTACTCCGAGAGGAATAGACAAGGTTGTGATATTTAACAGGGTTTTGTGTAGGGCTGGGCGATATGACTTCAAATCAATATCACCATTATTTCAAACTTTTACCTTGATTACGCTAAATGAACAATTACTTTGCCGCTTATCGGTGTGTCATACCCACAGCTGCATCATGCCACACGGCTGCATCACTTTATCTAGAGATTCTCTGTCCTGTCGATAGTGATATTATATAGTGATATCGATCATACCAGCAACATTACCTAAAATTGACACCTTTCACTGTAGTTTAAATACCTAGGCTGCAATTGAAATTGACTCAGACATGAAAAAATACAAATATTATTTTTTAACCATTTAAGCAACTGCATGTGGAGACAATGGAGGCCACATTATATTATTTCAATACTAGGTGAAGGGCAGTATTTTACCTGTACACTCTCTTTCTTTCTGTCTCTCTCTCTGAGTGTGTGTGAGTGAGTGAGTGAGTGAGTGAGTGAGT